>NW_017670568.1:479948-516446 GCF_001879085.1 Nicotiana attenuata | reverse complement strand
CCCTCTTGTATATATTCATTTTACTTTCCGCAATTTTTTGTTCTTAGCTTCTTATTTATGTTCGTAGCTTCTTGTTTTGAACGTTTTCAATAAGCCTTTGATTTTCTTAATGCCATGGTTCTTTCCAAAGGTGGAGTTTGTGTGAACTGGGTGGCTCTTCCTAATGATGGATGTCGTGACAACCTTCTTAAGGGTTTGAGTCTGTTTTTCTTTTCTTTTTGCTTTTTAGTAGTTAGTGGTTAAGGGTGCCTCAAGAAAAGCTTCACTTGGGCCTAGCATATTTGCCTTTGATCTCATGGTAAAAAATAAATTGTTATGTTTAGGATGGTGAAAGTCGTGACCCTGAGACTCTTGTGTTGACCGATAATCATCAAGTGGTTTTTCGGGACCATTGTGTGCTCAAATATTATCTAAGGTCGTTGTGGGCCCCCGACTCTGTGTCTTTAGCAATCCCATAGCGTGTGTGGTAAGAAATTGCATTGCAAGTCCAAGTCCCGAGCCATTAGTCTAGAACTTGCCCTGAATGTTTGTTGAGGCGAAATCCTAAGTGAATTTTGACTTGAGACATGATTATAGGCTTTCCTTGATCCAAATGATAGCTTAAACACTTTCATAGCCTACCAAAGATGAAATCCCTAGTCAACCCTTTTGAGCCTTAAACCTTTTTCTTTCAAGAACCATGATACAAGCCTTTACCCGTTCTAAAAGATACCCTCTCTTGGCACCCGATCTTTCCTTAGCACATGGCAAAAGTATAAGTTTGTGGGGAGAGACGAGGATTAAAACAAAGTGGTAAAAAGGTACAAAATAAAGAAAAGGAAAGGCAATGAAAAAGAAAGAAAAGCAAAACACAAAAAAAAAGAATACTTAATGTGGAAATGAATAAGAAGGGATTCAAGAAAAGCAAAGAATGAAAGGTGTGGAAAAATTGAGAAAGAAAAAAAGATTTGAAATGTATAAAAAAGAGTGATAGTGTGTCTCTCTTACCCCTTGAAAGAAGTGAAAAGACTCAAAGAGTCAAGTGAATCTGTGCCAAAATGAAACAAAAGAATTTCTTAAGGGAAGATGGAACCTACTTAGACCAAACATTGCCTATCCGGAACCAAAAGCCTTCACTATGTCTCCACAAAAGCCCTATATGATCTCTAGTTGAATGAATCTTACATTAGTGGTGACTCACATAAGAGGCAAGTATATGGTACTTAGTGTCGGGCTTGTGACTTTTCTTTGAGGGGGATGAGCGAATTTCCATTAACCTCGTTCTGAGTGCCACTATTCTAAAGGTGAGGTTTGCTTAGGGAGAGCTGAGGATGTGTGAGTTTGGGTTCCACAATGACTAAAGTAATAGAACGAGTCCTTTGATGTGTTGAGTCAACTCTTGATGCTCTTGTGTCGCACTTGATCCATGGTGTTTAAAAGAGTAAATGTTGTTAATGATTCATGTGTATTGAGGGCAATTGTTAGTCCCAATTGATGCTAGATGAGGTCACTTTAGGATAACTGAATTGTTTTGGATTTTCTCTTAAGGGGTGGGTCTTATTTTGTTTGCTTGAGGACAAGCAAAAGCTTAAGTTTGGGGGAGTTGATAACTAGGGATTTTGATACATTTTATACTTCTTCTTGCTTATGTTTGATTAGAAATTTGTACAAAATAGTCCCAAAAGGCTCACAAGTTGTGCTTGATTGCAGGTTTGATCAACAGAGTGACAAGATGTCAAAGGTCAGCTCAAAAAGGAGTGAAACTTGCACAAGTACCAAGACAAGACAAAGTTCAGGCAAAACAAGGCCAATGCGGCCGCACACCATTCTGTGCGGTCCGCACAAGTGAGGTTCAGAGAGTTTGATTTCCAGGCCAACAGGCAATGCGACTGCATGGGATTTACTGCGATCCGCATTGGAGTCACTGCGTCCGCACTCGATTTAGTGCGGTCCGCAGAGACAAGAATCAGAGAAGTGCCAGTTTTCAGTTTGAATCCCAATGCGGTCCGCGCTCCATTTCATACGGACCGCACTAGAAGTCACCGCGGCCACATTCGATTCTGTGTCGTCCGCATTGCCCAAGTTCAGAGAGCTGCTTATTCAAGTTCAGAGCCCTAGTGCGGCCGCACATGATTTTGTGCGGTCCGCACTAACCCCGTAGGGGTATTTTTGTCCAGACATTTCAGCTTAGTATAAATAGCTTCTTTTCCATTTTTAGGTTAAGCAGATAGTTAGTACCGAAGGCTGCGCTCGTGGGTTCGAATATTTTAGTTGTTTTGAGTAATTTTAGCTTCATTTCAACATTGAATCTTCAAGTTTAATTTAGCAATTAATTAATATGAGTTTTTCTTCATCTATTTCCTTGTTCCTTTCTCTAATTATGAGTAGCTAGACCCATCAGCTAGGGTTGTGGCTCAACCCTACTGTGGGTAATTGATGGGTCTTGTATTTTAGAGCTTGATTGACTATGGGTGTTTGATATTTGGGTTAATTCCATGTTTAATTGATAAATTAGTGGTTGCAAACACTAGTTTGTGTTTAGTTGACTTTTGCTCTTCTTGAGAAAGAGAGCCTAAGTCCCTAGAATTAGTCCAACAAGGAGTAGAGGCGCACTCAAGAGAATTGATAGCCCCAATTAAAGGGTAAACCGAGATATCACAATACCCAACTTGATCTTCAATTGCTTGTGCAAATTTGCATACCCAATTGGTCTTGAGAAAATCAATTCGGGCAAAAATCACTCGAACTATCGAGAGGTATAGAGTGAGTAGAATCGAGCAATGGTTATATCATTCTCCCCAAATGTGTCAATCTAGCTTTAGACTCAAGATTCCGTCAATTGACCACCTAGGCGAAAGTCACTACCCTAGTGCTCTTTAATCATTTGAACAACTTGCAATAGTTTAATCCTAGCTTATAGTAGTTTAATTGAGCATTGTAGTTTATAAAATTAGAATCATAATTAAAATCCAAAAATGTGTAAAAGTGCAATTTGGAGCAAATACACAACTCCACTTTAGATAGACACCCAACTCCAATATCTAGCTCTCTGTGGAATTCGATCCCAACCCTAAATCGGGTAAAAGCTGCTTCGACCTCTCTCGCTACTTAATAGTAGTGCAGGGTTGGCTGCGATTAGGTTGCAATACAATTTGGTGACATTAAAAATACAGTTTTAATTTTCTAGAGGCGCTTATTAGAGCAAGCTCTAATTTTTCTGAGTATGGGTACCGGGTCTCGGCTTCACCTAAAGTTCGACAAACGTAGTAAACAGAAAATTGTGTACCTTGCTCTTCTCGAACTAGTACACCACTTACCGCAACTTCCAAGACTGCCAAATTTATGTAGAGTTGCTCATACGCTTTCGGAGTGTGAAGCAATGGTGGGATCGAAAGATATCGCTTTAATTCTTCCAATACCTGTTGGCATTTTGGAGTCCAAGTGAAGTTGTTCTTCTTTTTTAGCAGTGAGAAGAACCTGTGACTTCGATCTGAAGACCTCGATATGAACCGGCCTAAAGCAGCTATCCACCATGTTAATCTTTGCACGGCCTTAATGCTACCCACGACTGTGATCTCTTCGATTGCGTTGATTTTATCAGAGTTGATCTCTATTCTCCGTTTCGACACCATAAAGCCGAGAAACTTGCCTGAACCAACCTCGAATGCACATTTCTCGGGGTTGAGCTTCATGTTGTATTTTCTCAATATGTCGAAGGTTTCCTACAAATGTGTCAGATGGTCCTCTGCGTGCAGGGATTTAACTAGCATGTCATCAAATAAACCTCCATTGATTTACCTATTTGTTCTTCGAACATTCTGTTTACTAGGCGTTGATAAGTAGCACCGGCATTTTTAGCCCAAACGGCACTACGTTATAGCAATAAGTACCGTACTTAGTGATAAATGAAGTCTTTTCCTAATTCTCTGGGTTCATTTGTATTTGGTTGTAGCTGGAGTAGGCATCGAGAAAGCTGAGGATCTCGTGGCCGGTCATGGCATCGATCTTGCGATCGATATTCAGCAGAGGAAAAGAGTCTTTAGGGCATGCTTTGTTTAAGTCTTTGTAGTCTACGCACATTCTAAGTTTATTCCCCTTTTGGGGACTACAACTATGTTTGCTAACCACTCGGGATATTTTACTTCCCGGATGATCCTATTTTGAGAAGTTTGGTAACATCGTCCTTGATGAATGCATGCTTTACCTCGGATTGTGGCCTTCTCTTTTGCTTTACCGGTCTGAACTTCGGGTCCAAACTCAATCGATGAGTGGTGATCTCCGGCGGGATCCCTGTCATGTCATGGTGGGACCAAGCAAAACAATCCATATTTTTAATAAGGAATTTAATGAGTTTTTCCCTGAGCTCGAGAGTTAACCCCATGCCAGGTATACTTTTCAATCGGGTAGATGCTCGATCATAATGACTTGTTCCAGCTCTTCGATCGTTGACTTCGTGGCATCGGAATCATCTGGGATTAGAAAGGTTTGAGGTATCATATAATCATCATCCTCGAGAGTTTCCTGATGTTCCGATCTGGTCGAAGCCGGCGACTGTGGTTGCTATTTGACTTCCTACTTTTCTTTCGATTCTGGTCCCTTGGTTGATGTTAGTGTCGATACTGGTATTACCTCATCAATTGAAAACATCTCTTTGGCTGCTAGTTGTTCGCCGTACACCATTTTGATTCCTTCCATTTTTGGGAATTTCAAGACTTGATGAAGCGTTGAAGGTACCACCGTCATATTATGGATCCAAGGTCTCCCGAGTAGTGCGTTGTATCTCATATCACCTTCGATTACATGGAACATTGTTTCCTAGATAGTTCCAGTCACGTTAACTGGCAACATGATTTCCTTTTTGGTGGTTTCACTTGCCATGTTAAAACCGTTGAGCACTCGAGCTGCAGGTACGATTTGATCCTAGAGGTCGAGTTGTTCTATGACCCTTGATCGAATTATGTTTGCCAAGCTACTTGGATCAAACTAACACACGTTTAACTTGAATTTTATTCTTAAGGATAGATATTTCCAGTGCGTCGTTGTGAGGCTGTTCGATTCCTTCCGCATCCTCATCGTTGAAAGATAAGGTATCCTCTAGTAAGTAATCCGAGTACGTTTCTCCCTTGTGATTGTCACTTTGGTGCGTTTGAATATCGGGCCTTGAGGAACATCGACCCCACCAACGATCATATGAATCACGTGCTGCAGTTCTTCTTGTTCATTTTTCCTATTTGCGTCCCTGTCTTTAAAGTGATTTTTGGCTCGGTCACTTATGAACTCTCGAAGGTGACCCTTGTTGAATAAATGAGCTACCTCCTCCCTTAACTGTCTGCAATCTTCGATTCTGTGACCATGGGTCCCATGGTACTTGCACATTCGATTTGGATTCCTTTGAGTTGGATCGATCTGTAGGGATCTGAGCCACCTAGCATCCTTGATTCATCTAATGGCTGACACAATACCTAAAGCATCGACACTAAAGTTGTATTCCGATAATCATGGCGCATCTTTAAGCTCGACATGTTTATCGAAGCCACTCTTACGCATGAGCCCTCGGGAATTTTGACCTCGATCGTTCCTTCGATCATTTCAAACGGGATTACATCCCGGTCCGTTGTTTCTACGATCTGCGCTATAAGGTTGGTACCGATCTCTGTTCGATTGAGGCTCTCTGTCGATGTCTCTTTGAATCCTGCCTTCGGATCTATTTGGGTAAACAAAACCAGACGGTGCTCTCAACTGATCATCGTCGACTCTGATCTTTGATTGGTATCAATTATGCACATCGGCCTAGGTCACCGATGAATATTCAATCAAATTCTGCTTTAGTTGACGTGATGCTACCGAACTTTGCTTGTTCAAACCCTGAGTAAAGGCTTGGACAGCCCAATCATCGGTAACCGGGGGTAGGTCCATGCGCTCCATCTAAAATCAAGATATGAATTCCCTTAGCATCTCGTTGTACTTTTGTCTCACTTTGAAGAGGTCCGACATCCTAGTCGCGACCTTTATTGCTCCAGTGTGTGCCTTTACAAACGAATCAGCAAGCATGGCGAAAGAATAGATGGAATGGGCGGCAAATTGTGGTACCATATCATTGCCCACTTCGATAAAGTTTCTCCTAAATTTTTCAATAGAACATATTCAATTTCATTATCTTCTAAGTCATTTCCTTTTATTGCACATGTATAAGAAGTGACATGCCTCATTGGGATCAGTGGTTCCATTGTACTTGGGAATTTCTGGCATGCGGAATTTCTTCGGAATGGGCTTCGGAGCCGCACTTGGTGGGAAAGGCTTCTGTACGAACTTTTTCGAATCCAAACCCTTCAGAATTGGGGGTGCCCCTGGTATTTGATCAACCCGGGAGATGTACGTTTCTACCTTTTTATCATTAGCCTCAATTTTCTTTTCTCCTAATTCAATCCGTTTAGTGAGCTCCTCGAGCATCTTCATGATGGCGGGGTCAGTTCCAGATCCATTATCGTTCAATTTCTACTTTACAGGTTCGACCCTATGAACAACTTCCTGCGATGTATCGAGTTCGATTCTGCTTGGTGCTCAATTTTGATTTTGGAGTTGCGCAATCACAGCCTGTTGAGTTTGCAATATGTTGAATATTATTCAAAGGCTAATCCCACCTTCTTCATCATTCTGTGCATTCTGATTGGCTGTTCGGGCATCTCTACGGACGCTATTTTCAGGAGGCACCTAAATCTCCACGAATGGAGACTCGAGAACTGACGTCGACTGGATCTACGGGCTTTGGTACATCGGGATTGATTGGAGGTACTCCGTTTCCTGGGGCGACCATTGTTTGACTAAAAAGCATTAGTCCTTTTTGTTAAACTAATTAAATAAGGGCAAATACCAGTCAGGGATAATTTATTCTAGATCTGAGATAAAAGATAGGAATGAACAAGCAAGTTGAACATAAAATTTGATTACAACAGCGATTGAATCTCACAATGTAAGAATAGATAATTGCTCCAATAATACCAAATGATAATGAAGAATACATAAAGGAAAAGAATCACCATGCTTGAACAAGACCGTCCTCCGTACATTTGATAAAATTGAATTATAGATGAATACCGAGATTCTAAGCTCTTATCTCCTTTCTCGGCGAGGAGCCTGAGGTTAGGGAGCATCTTTCTCTTTTTAGGGATGTCTATCTTTTCGTATGTATGTGCTTCTTGCCCCCCTTATGTCACACTTTCTCATGATATTATACCAAACACTTTCCTTACCCAGCGGTCCTTAACGGGAGAACCTAAGTTCTTGGAATATCCCATAGAATATACCTCTAAAATATCTAAGTGTTGGACTGGCCGTTCAGACCGAATTGAGTGCTCGACCCCGAACGTAGCTAAATCACTTGCCGGCATATCGCTTCCTATACGCGACTTCGGCTTGGTTGCTTCTTGGTCGCTCTTCCTTAAGTAGAATTTCTTTGATGAGATTTTGACCCATACAGTTAGTCCCTCCGCCCATCGGGGTTGCCTTTGGGCGAGCTTGGTGGGCGGACTTTGCTAGTTGCATATTTTGAGAAATCTGAGCACATTGGCCGAAGAGTGACCCTTCATAGCGAGATGATGATGCAATGCTTCGGAGCCGTACCTAACTGTTCTGTCAGTTTGAAATGCATCAATCTGTCATGTGTCATTATGGCACACGTTCCCTATACGTTACGTCGTTTCCCGTGCCTCCTCTGCTTTGGAGTTAACATGGCGGCATTTGGTTTTCCCGCTCAGGATGTTTGTATTCTTATAAATAGAGGAGAGAACTCTTCATTTGGGGTTGCTGTATTTCCTACATATTAAAAAAAAACTCCAGGCTTCAATTTCCTCCTTCCTCTGATTCTTACGTCTCCATCTTTCTTCTTTCGAAGTTCCTTGTCATTGTTACTCCCTCTATCCTAGCACCTATCACCTACATAATCGAAGAAAACATGGCTAGTGCACCTTCTACTTCTAATAAAGTCGTCGGTACGGTTGCATCGGAAATGGATGTGCCCTCCCATGAAGAAGGGACGGCCATTGTAGAAGATAAGAATTTTCCCGCCGTGGATGAGATAATTACACGCTCCGGGAAAGCCAGGATTGATTTCGAGCACTTACCTGATGCCGATCCTGAGCGGGTTATTTCCGTAATGGACGCTGCGGCACTTGCTGCTCTTAAGTCTAAGTGGAGGATTCCTGATCATGTTGAAATCATTCCCGCGGATAATGATACATCGCTCGGGGTACTGCGCGTTTTATACGTACCCGTTTGTCATCGGTTACACACTTCCCCTTCCTTACCTGGCAGAAGACTTTTGTCGCTATTATAGGGTTTTCTCGGATCGGCTCTCTCCGTGTATATACAAGATTTTCCTCATGCTTACCAAGTACGCGGAACTGGCCGGCCGGAGGATTTCTCTTAGTCACTTGCGTCACCTCTTCGTACCCAGTTTTTACAGGGGTACCATGATACATCTTCGTCACCGCGGCACCAAGGGCTTGGTGGTGAAGATGGACGACAAGACCAATCGCCGCATTTGGGAGAGCTTCTTCTTTGTGAGGATGGAGCATGTGGTGTCGAATCCTAACAGATTTCCTGAGGACTGTAAGTTTATATATATATATATATATATTCTTTTAAAAAAAGGTTTCTCGTTGTCCCATTCCGGTGATCTGATCTTCTTTTTCCTTCTATTTCACAGCCAAGAAGGCACCTCCCCCGCTGGTCACTGATATTCGCGAGTGGGTGAGCTAGGTTTTGCCCCATACAATGGGGATTTGTGAATGGTCGTTGTTCCACGAGAGATTCGGGCATAGACCTTCTGCTGGTGAGTCATCTCATCTTTCCCTTAGTTGTTTTGCCCTTTGCTCTGTGTTTTCCTCTTTGGTTTAAGCTTCTTTTGTTGGTAGGTCGACGGGGCATGAGGAGGGCGAGGGCTCCCGTACTTGCTTTCCATCGGTCGAGTCTCTCGACCAGACCTGCACCGATTGCGGCTGCATGTGAGAGCGTTCAGATCGCTACTACTTTATAGACTACGACCTCTCCCATGCTCGACCGTCGTGAGGTTGCTCATCAGGCGGAGGCTCTATTTCCTGTGGTTCATTTGGCGGACGAGTCGTCTTAGGACGACGGCGAAAAGGCATCGTTAAAGAGACAGAGAATAAAAGCCGATGGGGTACCCAGGACCTGGGGTCCTTCAAGGAGCAATCCCGTGTTGGCAGTGTCTGAGCCTGCTGGTTATGCCAATTTAGGTGAAGAGACCGCATCCCCCTTAGGCATGGGGGCGGTGCCCGTTTCTGGCGTGGAAGAGTCTACCACGGTAGGGGCAGAACTCAGAGGCTTCTGCGATCATTCCGTGTGGTCCAACGACTTCGAAACAGGCCCATGCTCCCTCTTCGGCCAGTGAGGGCAAAGGGCGTAGTGGTAGATGACTACGAATCCGTTTCAGATATTGATCCCGAAGACATAAACATGTTTGAGGCAGGATTCACTCGGGTGGAGGCGGGGACGGATGATTCCTCCCGCGTGATCGAGATTGCCCCGGAGTGTGACTTGTTGGAGCACACGGTGAGCCTGGTGCCTCAAGTTGCCTTTGTTTGTTCTGCTATTGAAAGCAGGTCCCTTCGGGAGATTAGCGATGTCGGCCTATCACGGGGCATAGCCGGAATGGCTTTGAGGGTAAGCCTATTGCTTTATTTGTTTTACGTCTCCTACTCTTGCTAATTTGCTCTTTCAGTTCTCTTTTCTTTCTTCTGACTTTCATTTTGGAGATGAAGAGTATCCGCCGCGAGGAGAGGCGGGCTGCCGCTTTTCAGAAAATGGTTTCAAAATACCACCGATAGCGTGACAAGTGTAGTGAGATGCATGCCCGACTCAGGGCGGGCGGCAATCCTCAGTCCCTTAGGGAGGAGTTGGAACGGAAGGACGAGGACCTGATGCGGTCCATGAGCATATTCAGCAAACTCGAGGGGCTGCTTAGGGCTAAGGAAGAAGAGCTCGAGGTGGGCAAGGGTGTTGCAGCTGAGTGTGTTGACCTCAGGAGAAGGTAGAGGCCCTACGGGCGGAGCTTGAGCAGAGTGACATTAGGGTCACCGATTTAAGTGTTGAATTGGCGGAGAAGGTGACCGAATTGGAAGGGAAGGAGCCCAAGTAGCAGCCTTGGCGAAGGCTGCGGTGCTAAAAGGTTCTATCCGCATTCTCAGGTCTGCCATTGAGATGGAGACGACCGCTATGAGGGAGGCGCGACTTGATGAGCGGATTGGCGAGCTTGAGAGGGACGTCGCGAGCCTGGGTGATCTAGTTACTGCTCTTGAGACGGAGAGGGCACAATTGTTGTCTTCGATTCCTCCTGCACCTGCCTTTATTCGTTCCTCACCCTTTGTACGAGATGTGAGTCCATGCTGAGGCTCAGCGGGGAATGTCTCTGAGGTCTCTTTCAAAGAGGCTCGAGCTAAAGCGCGTGAGGCCCGGCTTGTCAGTGGTTATGACCCTGCGAGGCGGTGGAGTTGATGAGGTCGAGGACGGGCTTGCCTTTGATGAGAAACATTCTGATGGAGAGGGTGATGGTGGAGATGAAGCTGCTGAACCAAGCGGGGAGAGAGATGGCGGTGTGGATGGGGATAATGCTGAATGATGCTCTTGTATTTAATTTTTCCTCCTGTACTTAGTTTTTTTTTGTACTTAGTTGGTTGGGTGGGGACCCCTTTTGGTCCTATGTAAGACGCTATTTTTTCTTTGAATAAAATAGTTGTTTCGTCCTTGGTTGTATGCCTTTGGACTTTCCTTCTTTTTTCTTTTCGAATTTCTTGGATTTTCTCGTAATAAGTCCCTGACTTTTGGGAGTTAACTCGAGCGGGGTCGGATTTGACCTGCTAATTCGGGTGAGGTTGAGCTTGACCTGTTAAATCGAGCGAGGTCAGACCTGACATGCTAATTCGAGGTCGAACTTGACTTATTAACTCGAGCGAGGTTAGAACTGACCTGCTAATTTGAGCGAGTTCGAATTTAATTTGTTAATTCGAACGAGGTCGAATTTGACTTGCTAATTCGAGCGAGGTCGAATTTAATTTGTTAATTCGATTGAGGTCAGATTTGACATGCTAATTCGAGCGAGGTCGAATTAATTTGTTGATTCGAGTGAGGTCAGATTTGACCTGTTAATTCGAGCGAGGTCGAATTTAACTCTAAATGAATTCGAGCAAGGTCGAATGTATGTTGATTCGATCGAGGTCACATTTGACCTGCTAATTCGAGTGAGGTCGAATTTTGTCTTGCAAATTCGAGCGAGGTCGAATTTAACTCTTAATGAATTCAAGCAAGGTCGATTGTATGTGTAATTCGAGCGAGGTCGAATGTAGACTTAGAAAATAATTCAAGTGAGACTGAATGTATATTTCCTTTGCGTTGGCGTGGTTGGATAAATTTGGCGTTGTGTAAGAATGTCATAATGCTTTGTTTATTCATTAGAGAATATTACATGTTTCCGTTCGATCTGTACGTACATTCGAGGAGTTCAAGTCTGTCTAGTCCCTTCATCGCTTGGCCTAGAGAAGTAGTCAATAGGCGGGGCGATGAATGTCTTGCTCAAGCTTCGGGACGTCTTAATGTATGGACGAGATCAAATTTTAGCTAGTTGTAGCGTCGCATAGTTGCTTTGGCGAACGCGTGGGTGATTTTCACGCACTTTGTGTTCTATCTGCATACTGGAGAGATTCATATATTTTCCAGGCTGGTGACCCAATCCTAGTCTATACAGGTTTTTCCCTTTATCGCGTTAAGCACCAACTTGTTGGGGGGGGGGGGAGGTTACTCAACCGTTGCCTGCAGGATGGTATGGTACGGAACATTTTCTTGGTGCGTTGTTTTGATGGCGTTTGTTCCTTATTCGAGCATCTGGGAGAATGTTCATGTTCCTATCCCCATCCAAAAGAAAAATAACAACTTAAACCTAAACGAAATCATTTGTTACCTTGACCTGATTGGTTGGCGAGGGGAGGGGGCTGTAGAACGACTCGTTTTGCCCCGTACTCGAATGCTGACTTCAGATTTGATCTCAGCCTCGTGCTTAGCTTCGCCGTTAATCGAGTCCGGGCATCTTATGGGCTGACAACTTACTTTGCCCGTTGGGATCTCGAGTTCGAGTCCCGGTCCGATCCAGTCCTAGGTGCACAAAAATAAGGGAAACATAAGTTATACTCCGTACATACGGGCAAGACAAACTTGTTATTTCAAAGAATTACACAATAGGTTATCGTCCCTTCCTAAGAGAGAGGGGACGGTGTGCATAAAGTACAGATTGGTATCTGACGTAAATATAGCCAATAGGATTGTGGACGTGCTCAGTGCATAGTGTCCATAATCCTACTTTAACAACTCATACTCACGACGTACCAAATCGATCACTACAGCAAGACGTGGTTTTTGTATAGATATCAAACATAATTTCGATTTTATGCAAAGATCTGACCTTGGTCGGTTTGATTATTTCAAAAGCTTGCCTACAAATTTCTCAAGTTGGTGTTTGTAACGAGAGGGCGAGGCTACGACAGCCGGGAAGTTGAACCCTGACTGACTTTTAGATCTAGAGGAAACTAAAATTTTGGCTAAAAAATTCCCCACAGACGGCGCCAAATTGTTTGACTAAAAAGCATTAGGCCTTTATGTTAAACTAATTAAATAAAAAGATTTGGGGCAAATCCTAGGAAGAGATAATTTATTCTAGATCTGAGATAGAATATTGGAATGAACAAGCATAACTGAACATAAAATTTGATTACAACAGCGATTGAATCTCACAGTGTAAGAAATAGATAATTGCTCCAATAATATCACATGATAATGAAGAATACATAAAGGAAAAGAATCACCATGCTTGAACAAGACCGTCATCCGTACATTTGATAAAACTGAATTAGAGATGAATACCGAGATTCTAAGCTCTCATCTCCTTTCTTGGTGAGGAGCATGAGGTTAGGGAGCATCCTTCTCTTTTTAGGGATGTGTATCTTTTCGTATGTGTGTGCTTCTTGCCCCCCTTATGTCACACTTTCTCATGATATTTATACCAATTACTTTCCTTATCCAGCGGTGCTTAACGGGAGAACCTAAGTTCTTGGAATATCCCATAGAATCTACCTCTAAAGTATCTAAGTGTTGGACTGGCCGTTCGGACCGAATTGAGTGCTCGACCCCGACCATAGCTAAATCACTCGCCGGCATATCGCTTCATATACGCGACTTCGGCTTGGTTGCTTCTTGGTCGCTCTTCCTTAAGTAGAATTTATTTGATCAGATTTTGACCCATACAATCACGTGCTCGTTCACGCCATGAAGACCATGGCCGGTATCTGTGTGAGTGGGTACTGCTTGAGAGTTTGACATGTTGATTCATGAAATCAAAAACACTTACGAGAACAAGCGTAACACCGGTGTGTGTTGTGAAGGTTAATACTAAGCAATCACTATTATCCTTAGTCCCACGATGGACGCCAAACTGTTTACCCTAAAAATTGAATAACAATTAAACTTATAATGTGGTTTTAAGGATACGTGATTTCACCTAATACCAATTGATAAACGTAAAGAAGTGATGCAAGTGAGCAAACTAGCATTTGGACAGAGCCCTCGAGCTCGGACACGCTCGAGCTAGTTATGCAAGAATAGTTAAAGACACAATAAGCTGATGAACAAGAAAGTAAGCTGAGAAATATTATATTGCTTTGATATTCGTGAATGTAAGGTGTTTACAAATGATGGAGACTCCCCTTTATATACTAGAGAAATCCTAATTATGGTATAATTCTAATTACGAAAGTAAATCCCATGATTGGTACAAATAACCGCTCTTGATTTGATCTGTTCCAGGATTTATGCCGTGATTTCGACCAGCTACGGATATCTCGCCTTTCCGTTATTGCACTTCACTCGAAGTCGGTCATACTTAGTCTCGATTATTGCTGGCCTCGGTCTCGACAAACACCTCGATTCTTGAACTCGACACCTCGTCTTCGTGCTATAGCCCGATCCATTACGAGGCTGACCCTCGACGTGATCTCCTGGTCTCGATTCAATAGTAAAATCGAACGAGCCCGATTTTAACCGTATACACTAATGCCTATTATCTAGTAGTAATAATAAGTACTATTAAAAATAGGGGAGAAGTTTATCTTCACTGACACGTGGTGTAGACAAAGGGCCAATTAGCCCAATCTTCAGCCTAAAGTACACCCTTTGTCTTTTGGGAATTTTTCTTATATATACTATAATAGGAACTTATTTATCTATTTTCTCTCAGTTTTGTAGTTTTTAAAAAGTGTCAAGGTTTTTTTTTACAAATTGTATACATTCCCTATTAAAACACTTCTAACCCATTATTAATGCCTTCAATTAAGGGATTCAATTATATTCTTTTCCTTTTTTCTCTCATCTCCTCTCTCCCGCCTCTTCTACCAGATCTGAAAGCAAATTCTTCTTCAAATATTGTTTTACCAAATTCTTCTTCCAATTTTTCAAAAACCTAATACAAGATTTTTGCTATTGGTAGAAGAATCCACAAGAGAAAACACAAATGAACGAATGCAGTTTGGAAGCAAATATGAAGCCGTAATCACTTTGAAATGGAAACAAATAAATCCACACCAAAGAAATGCTTATTTTTTGTACAGTGATATTTTCTATAAAAGTAAACCTTATACAATTCATATACAATTATCATACATTTATTATACAATTTAAAAATAATTCCGATACAATTCTGATATAAATGTGATATAATTACGAACTTCTTCCTTTTCAAGTTTCAATCTGAAATTCCACCTAAACCAGCAGCAAACTCCATAAAAACCAATACAAAACCACCAATAACCATAATTTTTATTTTCAGATTAAAAATCGAGGAGGAAGAACAATCATATACAAAAAACATACAAACCAATAAAAATTTGATACAATTTTGATACAAATATTGTATTAAACTTGTATTAATATTCTATCAGGTATTATTTCATGTATTGATGCATCAGATACAACTATAATACAATTCTGATATAGTCCTCAAACAATTTTAATGCAATTGTGATACAATTATCATACAATCTTAATTCAATTCTTAACTGAAATTTTACCTAAAATCAACTCTAAACTTAACCAAATTCTCTCAAAATTGAGATATAAATTCTAAAGCATATCCTCAATCGTTTGGAAGAAAACCAATCCAAACAAATCATAAATTCGTAAAATTCGAATATTGATACAATTATTATACAATCGTGATACAATTCTAAAACTTCTTCTTCTTCGAGTTTCGATATGAAAACTTTAACTAAAAATAATTTTGAACTAAACCAATCTCCCTCAAAATTAAAATATAAACTCCAAGATATATTTTCAGTCATTTACAAGAACACTCAATCCAAACAACTCACTAATTCGTAAAACCTGAATATTGAATTCAAAGCTTCGAGACTTTTTATGGCTATCAATGAAGCACCTTTCATGCTGAAAGTTTAGAGATAATATTGATATATTGTATGAAGTGGCAGAGGTTTGGGTTGATTTATATGAAAGAGAAAGGAATATTTTGAAATCTTTTTAAAAATGTGATGAAAACGTGATTGTAGGGGTTTTCTATAATTGATAACATGAGAGTGAGAGGGGGAAAGGGGAGGGGGCAACGTGGGAGGGGGGACTATATCAGTTAAATGCTAAATTTAAGGAATGCTCTTTATTAAGGTTTTGTCTTTAAGTAGTAAATATAGATAGAGAATGTAATATTTAAGGAACCTAAAAAAAAAATGGTAAATAAGTTTCTATTATAGTATAGCTAGGTAAATATCCCTTGTGTTTTCTTCTTCTAACTTTAGGTATACAACAACAAGGACAAATTCAGTGATGATCATTTTAAGTACTATCGGTTAAGCCAACATTATTTGCACTTTTTGAGTTTAATTTATGTAGTATATACCATGTTCAACCCCAGAAAAATAAGATAGGTAAAGGTGTATTTACCACTTTGATAGAGATTGATATCCACTCTTTTGTAATGGGCCACACATTTCTTGTAGCCTTCTAACAATAGAAAATTGATATTATCACTTTTAGTTCCCGCCGGAAACTATTTATATTCGATTGTTGAAAAAGTACATAAAATTTGTATAATTTTAGTATATAAAATAAATATTGTATATATATACAAAAATATACAAAAGTTATACATTTTTCCGGCTATTATTTTGAGAGTGGCTATACAATGTTATTTTATCAACAGAAAACAGTTTGAGCCCATACTCTTTACGCTGAATATGGATCAAAATACACACCCGTATATTTCCGGGTCGAATATTGGTTAGTCCAAAACCTGTTATAGTACACAATCTGAATTCTGAAACGGAGATTACACAAAATCATAGGAAAAAAAGTCAAAAAGTTAACTACAGTTATGGGACTCTCAGCTTCTAAGCGAGTAACTCGTTCACTCCAAAACTCGTCCGAGTTCAACTTGGCATGTGACTCAGTCTACGACGATTGTCTCTCCCTATCACAGCACGCCTTCCCCGGAGTCAAACCCTACCAGCTCTTCTCCGCTTCGGAACGCCTCCACGCTTCTCTCTATCTCTCCGTGCCTCTCATAACCAACTGGGTCAAATCGCCTCCGACCCGATTACAAGTAGATAAGGCATTTAAAGTCGTCTCCACGCGCCGGTCCGGCGAAGAGAAAGAGAGCGAAATTGTGCTTGGGACTACTGAGTTTAAGGAGTTTGCGGTGGAGGTATTTGCAGACGCTGTCGTTTCGTGTGCAGGGAAAGAGCTGTTGAAGCGGTTCCCGGTAGGTGCTATTGGGATTGTTGGTGTGGGTGCGGTGGTGAAGCCCGGGAAAGAATTGGTTGCGGCGGCAATTGGTGCTTACGCGCTTGGTGTTGCCACTTCGGTATACGTCAGCTTGGCTTGATAAAATCTCACTATTTTCATTTTCTTTTTTGCTAGTTGAATCGACAGAATCTATGTTTTCTTTTCACAAAAGTTAATAAAAGTTTTTTTTTCTTGTCTTCGTTTTAAGGAGATGTCAAAAACTACTCTTGCCTTGAGGATACATAAATAAGTTTTGTTAACAAATTTGTTTGGAGCCTGGTTTGATATCGAATTTGAGAGTGGTACAATTCCATCAACAGCTGAAACTCACACCATGTTTGGATGGTTGTTATATATCGTTTTATAATATACCATATTATCGTATTGTATTATATTATATTATATTGTGTCGTTTTAATGTATACTATTTGGATAGATTGCATTATTTGTCATCCTTTCATAATGTCATGCACCAACAATATAAAAATAAACTTGCAATATTAGGAAAAAGAATTAAGGTACGAGGTAGAATTATTATATAAAATGGTAGGCTAAAAGATAAAATAGGATTATTTAATAATAAGAAAGGGCAAGATGAGAGAAAAAAATAAGAAAAACGGCACGGCCACACCAAATAGGTCGTTCCATAAAGTGACACTTTTCGTTGTTACGTAAAGACGGATTTAACGATACGATAAAATGAAATTTAAGTAACAATAAAAACAAAATTGCTATAAATAGAATTTTATTTATGGTGAATGTCTGTATTTAGAGAGATTCTAGGGTTTATTACTTGGTGGCTAAGTCACCCTCTCCCTATAAATAGAGGGTTCTATTCCATTGTAATTCATCCCAAATCAATAAGAATGCTCTCCCTCTACTTTTCTCTGCAATACTCTTCTTCTTCTTTTATTATTTTATTACACGTTGTCAGCACGAGACTCTAACTAATTGGGTAGAAGCTTTGGGATTGAGCATAATGATTGTCAATTGTTCCATGAACTTCATTCATGATTAAATTCTGAATTTAAGGTAAGTATTTTACTATTCTCTTTCAAATTCTTGAAATTCTATAATTTGATTTTATATACAAGCAAAGACAACAAAGTTTGATTATAACTCTAACGGAGTTTGTAAGAAATTATAACCATCTGAAGTGGTAAAATTTCTATGCCTTGCCATGATCAAATTCATGTATGATAGTGGGCAAAGAATTGAAAACCCGTCCCATTGAATTTGCTCCATTCTCATTCCCTTAAGAGAATGTGATAGCAATATGTGATAAGTCTGAAAGAAGACAAAATTATTACCGTGAAGGTATCAATGGATGTGGACGTGGTAATAGACGAAATTATAATCGTCATCACTGTGATAATGAGAATAATAAGGATTCTCAAAATAATCCTTCACTCTGTGAAAGTAATGTTTGTCATCGATTTGACATGAGATTTTATAAAGCACATATAAATGATTATGGTCCATTCATGATGTGAATGTGACAACATCTGATTTATGAATACATATTCATTCTTGGAAGAATATGAATGTGCTAGTGGTAGTGAATATACCACACTCACCTCTAGAAGGAGGTTTGAGATGATATAAGAAAATAATGTCAATTATGGCATGAATGGTCATTGGTCACGTACCTATTGTACGCCAAAATATTTTGGCAATGTGATTATTAAAGGACAATAATAATGCAAGAAACATATCTTGCATATAATTTTGACCATGACCATAATGGTATAACTTTTTATTTAAAAGAGATATTCACCACATGGATGTTGATGAATCTGTGGTAGTACAAAATTAATTGAGAGCTCTGGAAGAGCCAATTATTACTATTTTGGAGGAATATAATTGATTATCATGTCAATTTATTGTGTCGTAGTAAGTCTCAAAGAAACTTTTTGAGTTTCTAAAGTATTCGCGAAAGCGGTTGGTTATATTGAGACTATAAATAAAAGAAAGATTTAATATCTTCTATTACTACAACTTGTAGCGGGGTAATATGTATGTGAAAAGCTACCCGCTTTATTCTCCAGTTTATACTACACAAACAAAAGAATGCCACAATAAAGTAGAATTTTATTGATATAGAAACCCATATCATAATAAACTTGGAGTTTATTGATAATTGCACACGTCATTGTGTAAATTTGAAGTTTATCAATATTGATAATTTATTCAGTTGGCATAAGTGGTTTAGCCATATCAATTTAAGTATGATATGCAAAAATAAAGGAGAATTCACATGGGTAAATATTAAAGAACTAGAAAGTTCTTTACGAATTCTCTAATGTTGCTTGTTCTCATTAATTAATAAGCCAACAAAATTCGAATCCCATGAATTCTGGAAATATCAAAGGTGAATATGGGCCCATTCACCTGCCATGTATACCACATAAGATGCATCTATGAGATGGTTACATGTGAGATTATTATTAACCCGCAACCTGGTGTTTGCGAGGTAACTTGCTCAGTAATTTAATTTCAAGCATAATTTCCATATTTTCCATTCAAGACAGTTTATCTTGATAAGTTGGTTTACATCACAGTTGGTTTAGCAAAATAATTTATTAAGTGCCTCTACTTAATAGCTAAACAATTGCTTGTGAGAACAAAGTTATCTATATCAGTTTGATATACGTTATATACCTAAGTATATTATTTTCTCCCCTTACAAGTGGTTCAGGGTCAGGAACCAAATAATTATATCTTATTATTATTGATGTGCGGTGTATATTTTGATTAACACCATAACGCACAAAGATGGGTTCTCAAAGTTGAGGAAACAAGTTAGTTTTTCTAACATGAGGGAGAGACATGATAAACAGTTGAGAAAAAATTACATGGAATGAATTTCATTTATACATCTAGATCCTCAAATAAAATAATATGAACTTGAAGTTCATAAAAGGATAATTCATTTGCAATATATTGCAAAGCATGCCAGACGCATTTGCTGGCCCAAAGAAAGTAACTATATTCTCATTGCAAATGCTCCTATTAAGTCCTAGAAGGACAAAGTCTATGGTACGCTTAAAGCGTATAGACAAATCGGTTTCAAATAAACTTCTTGATAAAGAAGATGAACAAATGATCTAAATGATCATAACAAAAGGAGGCAAGTGATCTAGAAGATCACATGACATAACACTTCATAAAATCTCATGTTATGTCTTTATGAAAAATAAGGAGATTGGAATCGATATAAAATGTTTGTCGACGACATCTATGATAGCGCTAAGTATAGATGAGGATCTTAAGTCTGTCGAATATAGACACAAAAATATTGGCCAAATGAAAGAGACACAATTCGAATAGAATTTGTTTCATACGAAAGACATATAGTTTTGGACCTGTAGTTCAAACACTTGAAAGTATAAAGTCAATGGTATGTGCAATCAGTTTTCGATATCTTATATGTCATAAAAATTTGATATGCATCTAACATCTACTATATGGCTTATATGACTTAACTTATGTGACAATACATGAAGGATTTAATTTGCTTGAAGCATATACAATTCTTGATCTTGAAGTACCACTTCCTCAATGCAATTTGTGCACAAATGTATCTTGCTATAACTATATGCATGATAATATGATAGCAAGAGTTTTCACCTCGGCGTGAAGATATTGAACTGACGATTCCAACAAGATCATATGAAGACAATCCATCTCTATCAAGAATGATGATTTCAAGGTGCAATATATTCATTCAAGTTAATATGGTTGATTTGTTTATCAAATATCTACCAAAGATCTTTTGAAGATGGTGCACAAGATTGGAATGCAAATGCTTAAGGATGTGAAGTGATGCTCTCATGAGGGGGAGTTAATACGCGTTGTACTCTTTTTCCCTTACAAGGTTTTGTCCCACTGGATTTTCCTTGCAAGTTTTTTAACGAGGCAACCAAAAGGCGTATTATTAGATATGTCTACTATTTTTCCTTCTCTAGAATTTTTTTCCCACTGGGTTTTATTTTAGTTAAGGTTTTAACGAGGCACATTATCTGTTGAATAGATATAGTGTTATAAATAGAATTTTATTTATGGTGAATGTCTATATTTAGAGAGATTCTAGGGTTTATTACTTGGTGGCTAAGTCACCCTCTCCCTATAAATAGAGGGTTCTATTCCATTGTAATTCAACCCAAATCAATAAGAATTCTCTCCCTCTACTTTTCTCTGCAATACTCTTCTTCTTCTTTTATTGTTTTATTACAAAAATTATATTTAAAGTAACAATATGATACAATACAACATGTAACCATCATCAAAACAAACTGTTAATTATAGAGTAGATTTTAGATACAATAATCATTAAAGAACGTAGTTTGTGAAAAATGATACACTTAAAATTAATCAAAGATGAAAAATGATATTTTGTATTACCAAAAAAAAAAAGTAAGGGATATCTTGTTCCAAATACTCTATAAGTACCTAAACATTTTAGAAGATGAAGAAGGTGGAATAAAGATCATGGTCATCCATAATAACGAACAAGAATCATACATCAGTATGATTTAGGGTGTGTCTAGTAGGAAGGAAAATTATTTTATGGAAAATATTTTTTATTTTTTCTATGTTTGGTTGTCTTATGGCTCGTTTGGCCATAAAATAAATTCCTTTTTTTCGATTTTTTTCACTTTTTTTTGAAATCAGCGTTGACCATGTGAATTTCAAATTTTCACTTAAAGTTGAATTTAGAATTTTAAAAACTTCAAAAGGCCATTTTCTAAATTTTCATTTCAAAACTCACAAAAATTTAAAAGCAACTCCAAATTGTATTCATATCCAAACACAATTCTAATTTTCAAGTACCATTTTTAACTTGCAATTCTTTTTTATTTTTTCGGAATTTCACAATCCTTATATCCAAACGCCTACTTAAATATTTTGGAATATATTTTCTTCAGAACTTCCCTTATACTTTCTAAAACTATCTTTTTAACTTTTCCCACCTTATTCCACACCCCACCTATCTCCAACTCTAAACCCCCACCCCCACCCCACCACTACCCCTACCCCACCACCACCACTAACCCAACCTTCGTCGCCGCTACCCTGGCCCCTAGACCCTGACCTACCACCCCTTTTTACCTATGCCGTCTCTCATAATGTTTACATAAATTATTGTATAGGGTAAAATATGATATGATACGTGATCATCTAAAGGAAAAACACGTGGAACCCAAGACGGGGATGGCCGAAGACCGAATGCAGCAATTTCGCTTGTCACCGGAAGGGATAACGTTCATAAAGGTGTACTAAATTCTCTGCACCCGGTAGCAATTAATAAAGAATATTCTGCAGCATTAAGAGCGACGACCCTTTACAGAGAATTTGACATTTATGTTCACCGTTACATCTTCATCAATGACCCTCATAATTGACATTAAAGGAGGGCACGATCCTAGGACCTCCTTACCTAGACACATCTATAAATAGTGAGCCCAGTTATCATTGTAAAGAACACGAATTTTCTGGCTAACATACAATACATTCTACACAAAGCTCAATAAAGTTTTACTTTCTTGCTTTTTGATCTCATTATTGCTATGGCCGGAAACCTTGTTCTCGGAACTGTCATTTCTGCTGTTTCATCTACATTTTAGGCTAAGTATTGTATAAGCTTCAATTATTTTATTATTTCATGATCAAATTAGTTCACTTGTCTAGAAATCACGTATAAATACAACTGTACTGTTTTACAGATAAACAATTTGGCGCCCACCATGGGGCCTAGACAGCCGTGCAATTAAATTGATCCTTCCCTTTTTTACTAACGTGCTTTGATTATTTTATCTTAGAGAAAATCACAAAGAATAGCAGATAACACTTTTAACAACACGCACAACCCTGAGATTCACAACCCTGAGATTCGAGGGGATAAGCCTCATTTTGAGGACTCAATCAGTGACACCCACAATGAGGGGAATGATGTCACACCAGTGCATGACAGGCAGTATCTTTGAAAGGTTCGGGAGACAACTCCCATTGATGTTGATGAGGAGCATGTCATTGATGCAGTAAGGGTCTTGCAAGAACAACAGACGATCATTCTAGGCCATCTCATGCGACAGGATAAGGTTATGACGGAGTTAAGCATGCGATGTCGGGGGCTTCGAATAATGCAAACAGATGAGATCCAATTCCTCCCGATGTTCTCGCAAACCAAACAACACAAAAAGTCGACAACAACACTCCCAGGGGTGAAGTTGGCTCCGACAGGGCTGGGGGAGCGGATCCGACTCAATAACGAGAACGACCCGTTCGAGAATGAACTTTTACGGTTTGTGAGGGAAGTAAACGCATGCATGGACCAAATCCCGGGTGCGCCACCAGTACTGAAAGGCTCGGACTCGAAGACGTATACTCAATTGTCGTAAAGGCCGAGTGCGGCACCAGAATTAATCCCGAAGCGGTTCAAAATGCCTGAAGTGCCAAAGTATGACGGGACTTTAGACCCTCCGAGCATATTACCACCTACACAACGGTGGTAAAAGAAAATGATTTAGTTCCTCACGAAATTGAATCTGTGTTGCTAAAAGAATTTGGAGAAACCCTTACGAGGGGAGCTCTTACGTGGTATTCATTATTACCCGAGCATTCCATAGATTTCTTTGAGATGCTCGCGGATTCTTTCATAAAGGCTCATGCCGGGGGCAGAAAATTACAAGCCCAGAAGGCCGATATATTCAGGATTGCGCAGGGAGATTTCGAGTTACTACGAGAATTTGTCACCCGATTCCAGAAGGAAAGAATGTTGCTACCGGCTGTCCCGGATGAATGGGCAGCTGAAGCATTCACTAAGGGATTGAATCCGAGAAGTTCAGACGCTTCCTGGAAGCTGAAGGAAAGCCTGCTTGAGTTTCAAAATAAGAATCGAAGATGATCAGGTTGTGATATAAAAGAAGAATCTATGTTAAAGTTTATTAAATTTGGCCAAGATAATGTTTTAGAGCTCAAGTCCAAACATATGGAATTATTTGCTAGAAGCGCAAGATGTCCAAGAAGCTCAAGATTGATATCAAGAAGCCAAGATTCTTTCCTTCTTAAAATAGGATTTAGTTTATTCCTTTTAGAATAAGGATTTTCCTTTTAGTAGGATTCTAGTTTCTTTTCCTTGTAGAGTAGGGATTTTACTTTCCTTGTCTAGTTATTTTATTTCCTTATTAGAATAGGAATTGTAGTCATCAAAGAAGAGTCTTTAGGCCTATATAAAGGGTTCTCTTGTCTTGTAGAATAGAAATTCACATTTTTAGGCTTGCCCTAGTTTTACGATAGAGTGTTTTTCTCTATTTTGTCTTCTTTATCCTTGTTTTTGGTTCCAAGCATGGTGGTGATAGTTTTGTCTTGTTTTCAATTGCGTGTGGTGTTTCTTTATCACGTTAATTGATTCCAAGTAATGACTTTAGGAACCTGTTCAGTTCTTGATCTTTCAAGAATATGTTTCTTGATCTAAATTTCGTTCTTTCGATATCATAGAATCATAACTATCATTAAACTGGTGCAGCATCGTTGTTTACTTGTTTTGAACGAGTAAATAGTCTTTCTCATAGTTCAGATCATCATCTTTCACCTCATTTTTGAATCATCAGATTCCGAGTCCTAAAACTTGAGATACGTTGTTTCTTGAAATCGACCCACAAACCACATTTTTGTTTCAAGATCTTGATCCTGGTCGGTTGGTTCTTTGTTAACTCGAAGAATCACATCAATTTGGTATCAGAGCTATAAACCACATGTCCAAAGTTGATAAATCATCATGTCTAAGATTCAACCAAGAGGAAGATTCTTGGTTCAAAAAGATGAAGAAACGAGACAACGGTAATCCCTTTTCTACACTAGATGTACCTCCCATGGATAAGTTTGTTCGTTGATTATTAATCGTGGGAGTCACATAAATATTGTCTCTGAGGAGATGGTTGTTAAACTTGGTTTGTCAACCAAGTTTCATCCATATCCTTACATCATCGAAGTTGAAGATGATGATGTTTTAGAGGTAACTCGTCAATGCCTAGTATCTTTTTCTATTGGTAAGATCTATAAAGACCAAATTTGGTGTGACGTAGTGAAGATGGATGCTTGTCACTTATTACTTGTAAGATCATGGGTGTTTGATAGGTGTGCTAAATATGATGAATACCTTAATACCTATTCAAACAAAGGATGAACGTAAGATTATTTTAGTACCATTTAATCCAGATGAAATGCTAAAAGTCTGAACTCCATGATGATTCTTTTCTGACCAAAATACAAATAATTGGTCCAATCAATAGAGAAAAGCCTTTGAACGTTTGTCCAATCAAGGAGGACGAGCATGAAGTGGATCTGCAAGTTGAGGATTTACCTCCGAAGTTTGATGATGATCCATTGGAGCATCCCATATGTGAGATTAAATTTTCACCTAATAGAGATGATCAACATGATATTGATTTGATTGTTGATTCTATCCTTCCAAACAAGGCAACCAATTGCATTAATCTAGAAGTCCATGAATTTTTGCAAATACGTGATGAAGGGTTGCTTAAAAAGGAGTACATAATGGAGGGTTTGAGTTCATATTTTGTTTCAGGTTTTTTCTTGCCCCAAAAGGATGAATATTTTCAAGAATATGTTGGAACAAGAGATCTCAAAACAAATTCCATCAATGGATATGATCTAGTTAAATATGAGAGCATTGTTGCTGATGAATTCTCAATAAGATATACTTCGATTTTCAACATAGATCCAAAGGTACTTGAATTTGATTCTTCTAAGGGTTTTTGTGGTACTAAATCAATTTTTTTGGGCATATCCCATAAGCACCACATTGACATGGAGAAGTTCAAGATTCCCGGAGATAAAAAGAAAATAACTTATGATTATGGATTAGTGTTTGAAAATCTATTTAGGAGGATTTATTGCAGAAATATTGGTATGAAGTTACTATTGAGAAAGTGAGATTTAACTCTCGGCCACATGCTAAGCTTTGTTACAATAAGATAAAGCTCTTTGATAAGTTAGAAAAATACAACATAGAGCCTGATGAATATGAGTTCAATCATATCATGAAAATTGCCAATCTTGTGCCATTTGTAGAGCCTTTAGACTGGAGGACGAGTCTTTTTGTCAATCAAGGGAGAATGATGTAAAAGAAAAATCTATGTTAAAGTTTGTTAAATTTGGCCAAGATAATGTTTTAGAGCACAAGTCCAAACATATGGAATTATTTGCAAGAAGCTCAAGATTGATATCAAGCATCCAAGATTCTTTCCTCTTAAAATAGGATTTAGTTTATTCGTTGTAGAATAAGGATTTTCCTTTTAGTAGGATTCTAGTTTCTTTTCCTTGTAGAGTAGGGATTTTACTTTCCTTGTCTAGTTATTTTATTTCCTTATTAGAATAGGAATTGTAGTCATCAAAGAAGAGACTCTAGGCCTATATAAAGGGTTCTCTTGCCTTGTAGTATAGAAATTCACATTTTTTAGGCTTGCCCTAGTTTTACGATAGAGTGTTTTTCTCTATTTTGTCTTCTTTATCCTTGTTTTTGGTTCCAAGCAAGGTGGTGATAGTTTTTGTCTTGTTTTCAATTGCGTGTGGTGTTTCTTTATCACGTTAATTGATTCCAAGTGGTGACCTTAGGGACCTGTTTGGTTCTTGATCTTTCAAGAATACGTTTCTTGATCTAAATTCGTTCTTTTGATATCATAGAATCATAACTATCATTAAACTGGTGCAGCATCGTTATTTACTTGTTTTGAACGAGTAAATAGTCTTTCTTATAGTTCAGATCGTCATCTTTCACCTCGTTTTTGAATCATCAGATTCCGAGTCCTAAAACTTGAGATACGTTGTTTCTTGAAATCGACCCACAAACCACGTTTTTGTTTCAAGATCTTGATCCTGGTCGGTTGGTTCTTTGTTAACTCAAAGAATCACATCAGGTTGGCTTTCCATCGTCGACCAAAGGACGGAGAAGAATAGAGAAAAATCAAAAGATGACTACGACGCAGACAAACAAACTTTCAGGGGACGATTTTTGCCCTACGAGTGAACCAAAGGCCGTGGCAAAGGCATTCAGACAATAGACAAGTTCACCATTGATAGAAGGACCGATCTGGTCAAAACAATAGATCATTGCAGGATAAAGAAACATCGAGGTCTCAGGATCCTTCTTATCTTATCGGAATACAACTTCGACGTCAGTATAGTGGAATTGGTGTCAGCCATGAGAAACATCAAAGAGGCACGGTTCCCGAGACCGATGAGATCTGATTCCAGCCAGAGGGATCCTAACATATGTGTGAATACTATGGGACGAATGGCCACCGGACAGGGAACAACCAACACCTCCGGGAAGAAGTGGCAATGCTATTGGAGAAAGGTCACCTCAGAGAATTCATAATTGACCGAGCTAAGAACAACTATGATCGTAACAGAGACAACGCGGAACCCTCGAAAGCAGGAGAAGAACCCCCACGCCAAACGATCAATATGATATTTGGAGGGAATGAGATTAATGGGGTCACCTTTTCGGCAACCAAGAAGATGAAAGTATCAATAACTCACACTAAAAGGCTCTGGGAAGACGATATCACTTTCATGGACGAAGATACAGACGGATTACTGTTACCACACAACGATGCACTGGTAATTTCTTTAAATATGTTAGATTTTAAAACTAAATGTGTTCTAGTGGATCCAGGAAGTTTGGCTAATATCATACAACGGAGAGTATTGGAGCAAGCTAAAATCACCGGGAGCATTATTTCGGCCACAAAGCTCCTCGCTGGTTTCAACCTCGCGAGCGTAATGACCCAGAGGAGATTTTATTGCTCAAAAACCCTGAAGGAGTAATGAAAACAACTCTCTTCGAAGTATTAGATGGTGACATGGGATACAATATCATCTTGGGAAGGCCATGGTTACACGAGATGAAAGTTGTACCCTCAACATATCACCAATTTCTGAAGCTTCCAACGCCTGAAAGAATCAAGAAGCTAAGGGGTGATCAACCGACAGCAAGGGGGATGAATGCAATTTCGGTTTCCAGTAGCAAAGGAAATGAACACGCGGAATAGCAATTACAGGAACCAACACCTACTCTTGAGCTAGAAGAAGTTAGCCAGGGAACTGAGTCGTCGGAACATTATCAGGTGCCGAGATATTTCCAAGTTCTAGAAGAGACGGATGCAACAAAGTTCAGGGCGGAAGAAATGGAGCGAGTTGCATTATTCGAAGAATTCCTAAAAAGGAAATCCACTTTTGGACGGGACTACACTCGGAGCTCAGGACTGGTTTTATTGAATTTCTTAAATTTAATGTCGATTATTTTGCATGGTCGCACGAGGATATGACAGGTATCTCGATGGTGGTAGCAGTGCACAAGTTAATCTTGGATCCCAACATACCTCTGGTAAGACAAAAGAAACGCCCTATTGTCTAAGCCAGGAATAAATTCGTCAAACAAGAGGTAACCTGCTTGCTTAAAATCGGTCGATCCGAGAGGTAAGATATCCGGACTGGCTAGCTAACGTAGTAGTAGTTCCTAAGAAGAACAACAAATTCTGCATGTGTTTAGATTATAAGGATCTTAATAAGGCGAGCCCGAAAGACTCATTCCCACTACCAAATATCGATCAAATGATTGATGCCACGGCCGGGCATGAGTTAATGAGTTTCCTCGATTCTTATTCCGAGTACAACTAAATCAATATGAACCCGGAAGATCAGGAAAAGACTTTGTTTATAGCGAATAGGGGTTAGTTTTGGTAAGTTTCTGGGATTTCTGGTCTCACAAAAGGGGGTTGAGGTAAACCACGATAAAATCAAGGCCATAGAAGATATCCCCGATCAATTGTCGAACGTAAAGGAAGTCCAAAGGCTCATAGAAAGATCGGCAGCTTTGAGCAGGTTCATTTCCCGATCGTTAGAAAAATGTCATCGCTTCTTCGCACTGCTCAAAAAGAAAAACAAATTTGAATGGACTCCAGAGTGCCAACAAGCCTTGAGGGATTTGAATAGGTACTTGTCAAGCCCTCCATTGCTGTCAAAACCAAAAGAAGGTGAAACATTGCTAGTCTACCGTGCAGTCTCGAAAGTTGCGGTAAGTGTGGTTTTAGTCCGTGAGGACGAAGGTACGCAATCTCCCATTTATTACGTTAGCAAAATTTTAATGGGAGTAGAAACTCGCTACCCACATTTGGAAAAACTGGCCTTAGATCTCGTAGTTGCTTCTCGGATACTGAGGTCTACTTCCAATGCCACCCGATAGCCATGGTGACTACTTTCCCTTGGCGGAACATCCTCCATAAGCCTGATCTCTCGGGTAGATTGGCCAAATGGGCCGTCGATATGAGTGTGTTCGAAATAGAATAGTAACAAGGGACTGCAATTAAGTCGCAAGTCTTGGCTAACTTCGTGGGCGATTATAGTCCGGGACTACTGTCTCTAGCAACCAAGGAAGCAGTAATGGTGTCAGAATCGATATTAGGAGTTTGGACTTTATTTACGGACGTAGCTTCCAATGTAAAAGGGTCCGAACTCGGAATAGTCTTAATCATGCCTTCGGGGGAAACCTTAAGGCAAGCCATCAGAATGATCCCTTTAACTAATAATGAAGTAGAGTACGAATCTTTGATTGTAAGGCTAGAATTGGCCCGGGGACTTGATTCTGAAGTCATCGAAATCAAATGTGACTCACATCTGGTGGTAAACCAGATCTACGAGATCTTTGACACTAAGGAAGAATGCATGCAACAATACGTGATAAAGGTCCAGGCTCTGTTGGCGCAATTTCGGGAGTGGTCAATTACTCATAACGCAAAAGCAGATGCATTGGCAAACATAGGATCATTGACAAAAATAAAGGGATCGAAGTCCGGAATGGTAGTACAACCGATGAACTCAATCCTGGATACAGATGGTTACTACGAGGTAAATTCGACAAGTTTAGTCTAGGACTGGAGAAATGAAATAATCGGCTATCTCGAGCACGGGAAGTTGCCCAAAGACCCCAAAGCATCACGAGCGTTACGCGCCAAAGCTTCACGATATAGCTTCAAGAGAGGCCAACTGTATAGGAAATCTTTCCAAGGCTCGCTGGCCCGGTGCTTAAGAGCATCAGAAGCTAATTATGTCATGAGAAAGGTCCACGAACGAATATGTGGCAACCACTCAAGCGCAGATTCTTTGGTGCTGAAGTTGGTACAGGCAAGATATCAAACGCCCCGCATGGAACAGGACGCTAAGGACTTCGTATGAAAATGTGATAAGTGCCAATGCTACGCACCACTAGTGCATCAACCGGCAGAACCCTTACATTTGGCCCTGTCCCCATGGCACTTATCACATTTTTCTAACTGACTATTTTTCTAAATGGGTGAAAGCAGGTCCTTATCAGAAGATCGAAGAATGCGAGGTGGTTGATTTCCTGTGGGAAAATATAATTTACAGGTTCGGAATACCAAAAGAGATAGCATGCGACAATGGGCCATAATTTATAGGTGCGAAAGTTACAAAGTTCCTCGAAGATTTGAAGATAAAGACACATCTTCTCTTTATCATCCGAGTGCAAACAGCCAAGCGGAGTCAACGAACAAAGTGTCAAAACCTCAAGAAACGGTTGGAAGCGGCAAAAGGCAAATGACCCGAAGAATTGCCCGGAGTTCCATGGGCCTACCGATCAACGACTAAGTTGAGCATAGGAGAAACTTCTTTTTCCCTTGTGTACGGTGCTGAAGCTCTAATCCCTCTTTCAGATATTTCCGGGCAGAAGAAGAGCCGAACAACGAAGCAATTTTAATCAACATGGACTCGCTCGGCGAACGTAGGGACTTGGCGCATGTAAGAATGGAAACTCAAAAACAAAGAATGGAGCGATAATATAATCGAAGAGCCAACCTCCTTTATTTCAAAGTAGGAGATTTGGTTCTGAGGAAAGTAATTCAAAATACCCGGGAGCTCAACGCAGGGAAGCTGGGTCCAACGTGGGAAGGTCCCTACTAGATTTCAGCTATCACTGGGAAAGGTTCATACAGGTTGGAGAACCAGAATGGAGACAAGTTGACTAAAAATTGGAACGTTGCACACCTCAAAAGATATTATTGCTAATGAACATTATCCGAGCAGAAAGTATGTGCTGCACTCTTTTTCCCTTCGTTCAGTTTTTGTCCCAATTGGGTTTTTCTTGCAAGGTTTTTAATGAGGCAACGATAGAAATAATACTACGAAGACAAAAACAATAAGACCTTTGATAGCAAGGCAAACAAGCACGCTTCCACTCGGGGACGGTTAGATAATCTTTGGCTCGATAGCAAATTATCACTAGGAAGTTAAGTTTGCTACCGAACAAAGGTTTCCCGACCTTTCACGAGAACAAACCACTAGAGGGTTGTTAGATAGTCTTTTGTTCAATAGCATGAATTCCTGAGGGGAAGTAAGGTGTGTTACCGAGTTAAGGGTTATCTAGCAATTCATTGGTGGAATCTTTGAAGGTGCAAGACTTCCGGTGTTCCAATTCGCATTCTTCGCATTCGAACACTGGGGGGTGATATAAGGATACGGCAACAATGACTGCCACGTCAACCGGGAACGAAAACCCGGAAACATAAATGCATCATTGGGACCGGGGACCGCGCAGCCAGCACCATAGAAACAAGTTGTACAAGATAGCCACAAGTAAAGGCAATTTCTTTTTAGCATAGTAAATCCTTGTGTACTTTTGAAAATAGAAGGAATTATATGAAATGAAATCCTTTTGTTTTTATCTTGTTTCTTGTCTGAACGATGAACTAACTTTGTCATCGCCCTCAGATTCCTCCTCAGTTCCCGACCGGAACCAGAAGAACTAGGAGCATTAGACTGCACTGGAAGTCCATTTTTAGCAGTCAACTCAAGCTCTCGGGCCTTAGCAATTTCAGCATCAAAGTCAATAATACCTGTTTTGGCATCTTCCAAGGTTTTTCTCCTCATATTGTACATGGCATAAGTTTTTTCAACAACGAGGGAAGCCGCTCGGCGCTTAAGTTCTTCTTTGAGTTGAGTTACCTCAGCAGAAAGGCTTTCTCGAGATGACTTAACAGATTTGAGGCTAACATCAAGGTTAGGGATAGTTGATCAAGAAGACTATACTTGTAATAATTGACTAAGCTCCTTAGAATTAGCTTAAGGGTATTTGAGTCATTTGTAGATAAATACCCACTCTAGTATAAATAGTCCTTAAAGTTTTTATTTTAGGTAGACTTGATGAATGATAAACTTGAAGACATGCAAGTCTCACCCTTTATTCTTATCTTTTAATTAATGCATTTAGTTTATGCCTTTAATTTATTTATTGCTTTCATTAGTGCTAAATTAGTTTCATTAGTGTAATTAGGTTTCATATGCTAATTGGTTCTTGTTCTTCCAATCAATTGTAGGTCTAGCTCTTATTTTTGATTCCGCGTGTTTTGCTACATCCGTGTTCTCGATACGATTCCGTATCATGTTGGTATCAGCGGAGGTTTTGGATTGTTCTATCAATCCTTGGGTCTGGTTTTGATTATCAATAAATCTGAAAAAGAAAAAAAAAATCGAAAAATTCCCAAAATAGAAATTGTTACTGTTCATCAGTTGGTTTGGTTTCCAGAAATAGGAAATCGTATCTATTCTTTGTTTGCTTGTTTCCAAAATAGAAATTCAAAATTTTTCTCTATCTCCGTCGATTTTGATTTTGAAAACTTCTGAACTTCTTATTATCTGAGCTTGTATTACTTGTTTGAGTTTGGATTGAAGCTGGGTTTGAGCTTCTTAACCCTAAGACGTCGAATAGCAGAAGCGAATTTGAGGATTTTGCTCCGGTTCCGAGATTTGAGTTTGAATTTGATTAGCTCGATTTGAACTGATTTGCTAGTTTTTGGTTCGAAACTTTGAACTGATTGTGCGAAGAAGAAGACGACATAGGGTTCGTTGATTTCGTGAGTGTGTGTTCAAATTAGTCACTGGGGTTTGCTCACATTGTTTAGTGGAGTTTGTAGTCCAAATTTGAGCTCCATTGGTGAAGGTTTGGGTGAGAATCAAATCGAAGCTCTGAGGCAAGGTTCGACAACGATTGTAGTTGTGTTCTTCATTTGCTAGGAGTAGTTTGCAACTATTCGTCGCCTCGAACTTCAATTCATCTTCATGCACAGGTTTGGTACTTCTAAGCTTGATTAATTTTCTTTGATTTCTAAAATTTGAAGAGAATTTGAGTTTCAACTGAACATGACACGATCATTCTTAATTGATTGAGTTTGAGTTCATAAGTCGACTCGAGCTTCTTGTTGATGTGAGATAGAGTTCTATTCGATATTGAGTTTGAGGTTTCCAAGTTTGTGAACTGAAAATTCATCTTTGATTGTTGGATTAACTTTCTGACTTCTTATTCCTTTGCTACTGCCATATGAACTCTTTAGAGATAGCTTGGTTGAATAGCTGTGCATGCGCTGCTATTGTGAACTGAATGTCTTAAAGATGAGAAACTGTTGTATATTAAAGATGAGAATGTAACTGTTGAATTGAACCTGTTGAAGTTAGATTGGGAACCAAGGTTTTGCAGCACTTTTGCATCAGCTGAGTTTTCAGTTTTGAACCTGCTGATTTTGGCGCTGATTCAGTTACAACTAGGTGAAGAATTGGGAGTTTTCTTCACTATTTGACAGGAAAGTTTTGCTCAAGTTTCATTTGACAGAAACTACTAATCTGCTCAGTTCAGTTGTGAAGAACAGTCCAGAATCAGCAACAGAAATGAATCAGTTCGAGTTCTATTTGTTGAAGCTAAGTGTTCAGAAAGGTTCCAGGAATCAAATACAGTCTTAGTACAGCTGATTTTCTACACTGATTGAACTTGAAAGTAGCTGCAGACCTGATCAAGTTTCAGCACTGTTCCTGTACTATGGAGCTGTGTTTGGGAGCCAAAGTTAGCTGCTAGTATCTGTTGAGAAGGGTCCTGAATTGAACAGTAAATTGAGTTGAAAATCTGTAGTAGTTTGAGCAGTAAACCTGCCCTGTTTCTACTCTGTTTGGTTCCAAAATTGCTGACTTTGTTTTGGCTATGGACTGAAAGGTTTTGCATCTGCTTTGTGAGCATCTACATATCAATTGCATCAGTTGGTTAAGGTGAAAAGTTGAGCATAGTATCAATTCCAGAAGATTGCAACAAGTCCAGAAGTTTCTGCCCAATTATCTTTTCTTTCCAGTTAATCTTTTCTTCTTGTTTGTTAATTCTCAACTAGATTAACTTGATATTAGTTCATATTGAGTTTAATTCTAGTTTCTTGTGTGCTTTGTTTAGTTCGTGCCAAATTTTTCGTGCTTTTATCTTTTACTTTCGTTGTGAATTGCTTGGTTCAAGTTCGTTTGCTTTTAATTATCCGTCCTTGTGAATACACAACTTCTACTCCACCCCGAAGACGGTTGGAACTGGTTGTGAAACTTTGGGACTTAAGTTTGCTTGCAATTTTGATATTCACCACTTGAGCGAAAAAATGCAAAAGTGAACAGGACTTTGAGCACGCAAAAGCCAATTGGTGCAAGGTGTGATACACGAGGGTTGAGCGACATCAAGTGAGTTGGTGAGGACTTTTACTACTAACTTGTTTGCTCGTTTTGTAGGTATCATGGAGTACGGACAAACTTCTAGTCTTAATTGTGATCCAAGGAGTGAGACTCCGATGCATGAAGTTGTCTCTATGCTTTATGACATAAGTGAGAAGGTTACCAATTTTACCATATGGCAACACAAAACGAATGCAAGGTTGAATTCCATGATGGAGGAATCTCACTTGAGGCGACAACGAAGGGAGCGTAGTATGACAATTACTAATTCCTCTACTACTCCCTCTCCTTCACAAGTGTGACAAATGCTTCAAAGAGGAAATCCGCAACCTAACCAAAATTTCCAAATACCACAAAACCTACCAAAGCGACCACACTCACCAAAGGGACCTTATTTTCCTCCACCAAACTACCGACCACCTACCCACTGCCAACACACACCACCATTTAGACCTCAAGCACACATACCCATAATACCACTGTGAGCATGTGATTTTTGCCCTAAGCAGTAATTCCCAAAATTTCAAGCAAAATAATTTTTCCTAGTATTTTATAATTTTGTGTGAGTTTTGTGGCATTCTTTGGTAATTGTTGCATTCATTTTACGCATTTAATCCATAAATACCAAAAATATGCATTTAGGGATTTAATTTCATAATTTTAGTCAATTGGTCTTAGAATAAAATATAAAGAAATTGCAAGGAAATAGACTTATGCGTTACTAGTTTTTGCATTTGTGTTGAATAAGAGTTGCAAGCAATTTTAGGAATTAAAATAGCTTAATTAGGTCTTTGCTTTGTTTAGGCATTATAAAAAATCAGAAAAAAAATAAATAAATACAAAAGAAAATACAAAAAAAAGGGGAAAGAAAAAGGAAAAAAATTAAAAATGGTCTTAAAGACCACATTTGGGCCAAAATCAGGAAGCGCCAAACCAAAAATACCCAGCCCAAGCCTGCCCAATACACCACCCGGTCCAGCAACCCCACCCAAAAAAACGACGTCGTTTTGCCCAATTGAATCTCATCCGTTGATCCTTCAAAGATCCAACGGTTGGGAACTAAATCTCAAAACCTTTATAACTGTCCGAAAATTAATTAATCCTAAAAAAATAAACAAAAAAAAAATATAACTCATCTCCCTCACCCCTGTAACGCCGGTCACCGCCTCCACCTTAAACCACCGTACCCCACCGTCCCACCACCGTCCCTCCGCCGTCCGCCGCCGGCCGGAAATCGCCGTCGCCGGCGGCGAAGCTCCAATCAACACCAAAAATACACCACAGATTCGTCTTCCTCTCCTCTTTCCAACCCCCATAATATCATCCTCCAATTCCTAGCCAAATCCCTCGAATATTGAATCAAAAGTTCCGGCCAAAATGCAACTTTATCCAAACCGGCCCAAATTCACACCCCATAGTCCCCATGGCTTCCTCATCGTCAATCCCCAACCAAAATTGTTCAAATCTTGCTAGAATTCCTCCAATTTTAGATCTTAAAAACTGTAAAAACCCTAACTAGAGAACCTTGGGGATTTCTGACCGTAACCTTCCTAATCATGTGGGTTCTTGTGAAAATACATGATTAGGTATGTTACGTGTCAAGAATCCTCGAGGATTCAAGCAACAAGGTTGGCCGAGTCTTTAATCCGATTAGGTATGCTATTTTTCTTTTGTTCTTGTGTTCCAGTAATTATTGCATTTAATGCATAGCAGTAGTTTAATTTTGAATGTGCTTTAATCTTGATTTAATTACTGTTCCAAATTTGTTCGAATATTGCCTGGTCAATGGCAGTGTGATGTTAGTTCCAATTTAAATTGATAATTGTTTCTTAATGCAATATTTAGGGTTGATTGATTGGTTATAGCTGATTTAGGTTAGACAAAATTAACCATAGTCAGTATTAAGTTAATTAAAGGGGGCTTGGGTAGTCTAGCAATTTCAGGAGGCTTAAAGGGTAGTTTGGACATGGGAAAAGGGTACTTTCAGCAGGTTTGGTAGTTTTTGAAGAGGTTTGAGGGTAGAATAGGGATTGTGATAGGCATGGAACTTTCTAGGAGGGACTATAGTGTAGATTCTAATAAACTTAGGTTAGTTTCTTG
>NW_017670568.1:471916-478815 GCF_001879085.1 Nicotiana attenuata | reverse complement strand
CGGACAAGTTACTAAGCCGGACGATACCGCGGGTCCCCGGTACGTAGCCCCCTCCTCGACTCGAGTTGTCCGCTCGGGTACACAGTCTAGAACACATACCCAGGTTTTGAACCTAGAAGAACTTGACTCCATGCCGGATCCCTAGTAGGAACGCTTATCTGCATCACGTGCATTTTGACTTAGGGGACTCAACACAGGGGTTGAGTCCGTCTAGGACAGGTGTACCCGGAATAATGGACCATCCTGATGCATCCTACTTGTGCATTTATCTGTGTTGGACTCGCATGCTGACCGGCTTTGAATATTTAGGCAATATTAGAAAAACGAAAGAGAGAAAAAGCGAAGTAGCAGTGGGGAGAATTAATTACCAATACCAGGGAAAAAAAAAACCAATGGCCAAGTAAGTGCCGAAATGCTGCCGGATTTTTGAGAAAATGAACGAAAAAAAAAGAAAGAAAGAAAAGTAGTTTTAGTTTGTCTTATGGAATAGCAAAAGGAGTTTTATTTTCCAATTAGCTTAGTTTATTTGCCGCTAAAAGAAATTACAAAAAGAGTCTTGCTTTCAAGAAAAGAAAAAAAAAACAAAAAAAAGGGGGTTTTATTTTCAAATTAGGGGTGTTTTCCAAAACAGTTAGATTTATTCGACCGAACTACGCTGGTTTGATTCTCACCGGATGTGAGATACGTAGGCAACCCTCATCGGGTCCAACCACCCTTTTTGCAAAAATAGCCGAAAAATATCAAGTTTTATTTTGTCATAAATAAATCAGGGGGTGCCGTTTTGTCAAAAATAGCCGAATGTCCCCAAACGGGCGCCGGAAGGCTGTTTGTGCAAAAATGGCCATCTTGAGTCATTTCCCAATGGTCAACGGGTACAGCCTTAAAATCTTCTCCCCGAAGTGTTGAAAGGCCGTAACTGCAAAACCGGCCGTTTGTTTTAAATTGGAAATTTGAACAAAAATAGTGTTATTTGCTTTTCTTTTTTAGGTCAAATAAGTTATTAAATCACCTTCATAAATGTGCAGGATGAGCACGACTCAAAATGAACCCTTTTCAATCATGCATAAAATCCCTTTGGAGTTGCGTCTGTGGTGGAACGATTTGGGCAAAGAAGGGCAAGATGCGGCCAAGAAACATTTGAAAGGGCTCACCGGTCTGCTTGATATTGTGCCTCGGGGAGATATTATTAGAGCACTGGTCACATGTTGGGACCCAGCACATAATGTGTTCCATTTTTCGGATTTCGAGCTTACCCCGACATTGGAGGAAATAGCGGGCTACATTGGAAAGGATGAGGTTCCGTTGAGGAACAAATACTTGGTTGCACCCCGAGTTGTAGCTGTACACAAATTTCTAGACTCCTTGAAGATAGTCAGGGCCGTCCATAACATAGACTTGGCAAATGGTTTTTGTACCCTAAGCTTCATATATCATCGCTATGGTCATATTGGGGGGTTCAACAACCCAGAAAGTAAGATATGTAGCAAAGGAAACCGCCAGAAGTGGGAGGAGCATCGATGTTTCGCTTTTATGGTGGCTTTCTTGGGGCTTTTAGTATTTCCGAGGAAGGATGGGAACATCGATATAAAAATAGCTGGAGTCGTCAGCACGTTAATTACCCAGGCCAAAAGTACACTTGCACCTATGATATTGGCCGACATCTTTCGTGCTCTTACAGCTTGCAAAACTGGGGAAACTTGCTTCGAGGGGTGCAACTTGTTATTACAAATGTGGATGATCGAGCATCTGTGTCATCGCCCGCAGTTTTTGAGCTACGGGTCTCCAGAAAAAACATGCATAGAAGAATTTTACACGAGGACTGAAGAAGCCAAATTGCCGGAAGGAGTCACGGGATGGACAACATATTTCCGGTCCCTCACGGCTAGCCGAATAGAGTGGACACTGGGATGGTTACCCGTTGATGAAATCGTATATATGCCGGCAGCCCGACCACACTTTCTTCTAATGGGGCTTAGAAGCATTCAGCCTTACACCCCGTATCGAGTGTTGAGGCAGCTGGGGAGATGCCAGATAGTGCCCAAGGATGAAGATCTTAGTTTGCAAGTGATTGAGATTGGCCCTGATGGCCAGTTCCCTGAAACAATAGTTCGCCAGATTTGGAACGAATGCCAATACTTAAAAAGGGATACTTGCGTACGGGATCGGGCCAAAGGTGAAGTGTCGCCAGGATATCTTGCTTGGTATAGAAGGGAATGTGAGCACGAAAGGCCAGCTAAAAGACCACACATCCAGGACTTTGCTGAATCATCGCAAGAACAGTGGGCTTGGTTAGCTAAAGAAAACGAGTACAGGGCCCGCATAGGAGCATTGGAAAAACAAGTCCAAGACCTCCGGTTTGAAAATAGCTTGCAGGCCGCCGCCGACGAAGGTGAGAGAAAAAGATTGGCCAAAGAGAATGAAGTCTTACGATCCCAAATCCAAAAGATGAAGCTAGAGGCCGACAACCCCGTCAGAAGTGCCAAAGATATAAAGCTTATAGCAAATCTAAGGCAAAAGGTGAATGATTACAGTTTTGACCTCGACAAGGCAGAAAAGGAATTAGTTGGGGTCCGGAGACAGTTGGCTAAAAATGCAGAAGAACGGGCTCGCATGGTTAAGCAGTTAAAAGAAGAATATGACAATAAGGTCGCAAGATTAAAGGGAAAGGCCACTGCCGCAGAAAACCAAATGATTAAACAGGCAAAGGACTTCGAAGTCGAGAGAGAACACTGTTATAGGGCATTAGCACAGCTAGAAATGGACTTCCAACAACTTCGAGAACAAAGCCATGCGTTTGAGCAGACTTTGGAGGCTAGGGCCCAGCAGATAGGGCGGTTGCTTCAAGAGAAAGGAAGAATCCGAGAGAAAATTTTAACCGTTGCTCATTCTATTACCCGGAAATGCCAGATGTGCGAGAACATGACCAGTACCACCTTCTTTGCATCAATCATGATATTCGCGAAGTAGATAATGAATGACTTAGACAGACTCCAAGGGGAACTCGCATATAGGCCCGCGGCGAGACCGAACGATGTCCCGCGGGCACCAGGGACTTTAATGTATTCATAGTTGTCTGTGAGTCTGCTAGAGTTTACCTTTTGAGTTTGTATTTCATGGAGTTAGGTCACTTGGGCTCGTATTTCTTCTGTCGGAGTTTGTATTTCCCTTTTGCTAAAAGACAGTCAGTGGATTGAGTCTGTACTTTGTTTGAACTAGGATAGTGATGTGGAGTCTGTAGTTCTTTTTGCATCAGAGTCTATCTTGAATCTTTGTAATAGACGCAGTTGCTATCAATAAACTTGGAAATTCCCAAAAAACATTCTGCTTTTACTTTACATTTATTTTGCAAGAACTACGCTCGGTCTGATTCACGCGGGGTCGTGATACGTAGGCAATCTCCATAGGATTCGACCATAACCAAAAAAAAAGGGGGAAAAAGAAAAAAAAAGAGAGAAGAAAAGAGAAAGAGAAAAGAAAAAAAAAGAAAAAGAGAAAAGAGCGGAAAAACAAAACTCAAGAAAGGAAGGAAATAGGAACGAGAGAAGACAAAGGCAAGGGTGAAAAACAAGAAGGAAAGATAAGAGTGGGAACTAATTGGCAAGAGAAAGAAATAAAAGCCGGGATGACGCATGTAGTCGAACAGCGACATAATAGCAACGTTTGATTGTTTAGGTGCATCCATCCATCAATGTGCGGTTACCTATTTGTTAAATGCCCTAACCGCTAACAAGTTGTTGTTGATGAGTCCAGGCAGGTGATAAGCTGACTGGCATTCTGGCAACCCACTCTTACAACACACGCTCCAAAGACAAGTCGAAAATGGCCAATCAAGATCTAGAAGCAAGCATCGTTGACCCATCCAGAGAAGAGGAGGCAATGGATGTGAATACAATGAGAGAGGAGATGTATAAGTTAAAGCAGCAGATGGCCGAAATGTACCAGGCTTGGTCGAAGGGACATCCCCCACCAGCCTATCCTGCCAATCCCAATTATCTCCCACCACCCACTCAACCCCAAGATCCTCCCGCAACGAACTCATATCCTGCTCTTCCTACTCACCAGCAATATTACGGAACCACTTCTCAGGCACCACCACTGCCACCCTCCAAGCCAATTCCACCACCACCCATCGCCCCAGTATTCGTGGCTCCTCCACCCACCGCATTACATAGGTCCTCAAGCGAACCTCTGTTCCAAACCCAGGAAAATCATTATTACCCGCCCGAACCCACCTTCAAACCTCCAGAACCATACTCCTACACTCCCCATTTTAATCTCTCAGCTGAAGAAGAGAAACCTCCCAAAAACCCGGAACAAGAAGAGATGATACGAAAGGTCAAAAGTTTAGAGCAGTCCTTCAGAAACATGCAAGGTCTCGGGGGTCAAGTAAGTGTGGCCTACAAGGACTTGTGCTTGTTTCCTGACGTCCAATTGCCAGTGGGATTCAAACTACCCAAGTTCGACTTATATGACGGCCACGGCGATCCGGTGGCCCACCTGAGGGGTTTCTGCAGCAAGATGAGGGGGGCTGGAGGAAAGAATGAGCTATTAATGGCCTACTTTAGTCAAAGCTTAAGTGGAGCGGCGTTGGAATGGTACACTAGACAAGATCATGCTCGGTGGTACACCTGGGATGACTTAGCTCAAGCTTTTGCATGTCATTTTCAGTACAATCTCGAAATAATCCCGGACCGTCTGTCATTGACCAAAATCGAGAAGAAGCCCGGAGAAAGCTTTAGAGAATATGGTTTCCGCTGGAGAGAGCAAGCAGCAAGGGTTGATCCCCCGATGAAAGAGAATGAGATGGTGGATTATTTCCTTCAGGCTTTAGAGCCAACTTACTATGGCCATCTAGTGTCCCCTGTGGGGAAAACGTTCAACGAAGTTGTAAAGATGGGTAGCATGGTAGAAGAGGGTCTCAAGTCCAACAAAATTATGAGTTACTCAGCACTCAAAGCAACCACGCAGGCCATTCAAAGCGGCACCGGAGGAGTATTGGGCAAGAAGAAGAAAGAAGAAGTGGCAGTAGTGGAATCAAGGGTTTGGTCCAGGGGTCCGTCACCATATTATCACCAACCTCGTCGTCACCCCCAAGCTTACCCGCATACCTCATATGGCCCACGACAGCATTACTACCCACCTCCTACTCCCCATTTCTCTGTCTATCATGCCCAGACATACCCACAACCTCTTACTCGTGCCTAGTGGCGCGCACCCACTCCCCAAAACACTTACCCAACCCCAAGAACCAACCGAAATGCCGCTGGAACCAGTTTCCAACCCAATCCTGCATATAAGGATGATAGGTCGCAGAAGAAAAAGACTTTTACTCCCTTGGGAGAATCTTATACGAGCCTATACCACAGATTAAGGCAGTTGGGCATGCTGAACCCGATCGAACCTAAATTACCAAACCCTCCCCCAAGGAACCTGGACCATTCAGTGAATTGTGAGTACTGCTCAGGAGCGCCTGGACATGATACAGAGAAATGTTGGCATCTGAAAACTGCCATTCAGGAATTGATTGATACACGCAGAATTGAGGTGCAGGCTCCGGAGACTCCCAATATCACGCAGAATCCACTACCAATTCATCACGAGACTCACATGATCGAGATAGTGCAGAAGGGAGAATACAAGAAGCCGTCGCAGACTGTGATGATGATTAAAGCAAGCGAAAGTAAAGCAAAAGAGGAATTGGTTGATAAGAAACCCTTGGTCGCAGTGGGCCAGACAGTCAGTGAACCAGTGAGGGTAATAAAATCAGGGCCTGTTAAGGTGACAATACCAGGAGCAGCTGTCGAGCCTGTGTTGGTTGTAAAAGGCGTTCGAACAGAGCCAGTCATCATCAAACCGGTGACCCAAATGCCCGTGGTTAGTGAGAAAGCTGTCCCGTGGAATTATGACAGAGTGACTGTGATGTACCAAGGAAAGGAAATTAAAGAAGAAGTGTGTGAAACTCATGGGTTGACTAGATCAGGGAGGTGCTTTGCCCCTGAAGAATTGAGAAAGGTTAAAGCAGCTAAAGACAATTCGGCACCGATAAAGAAAGCCGTTGCTGAAGAAGAAGCTGAAGAGTTCCTGAAAAAGATGAAGGCTCAGGACTATTCGATTGTGGAACAACTGAGGAAAACCCCGGCACAGATCTCATTATTGTCTTTATTGATCCATTCGGACGAACACCGCCGGGCCTTGATGAAGATTCTAAATGAAGCTCATGTGCCAGATAAAATTACTGTGAATCATCTTGAGAGATTGCGAATAAGATTTTTGAGGTAAATAGGGTGACATTTTCTGATGACGAGTTACCATTGGAAGGAACTGAACATAATAGAGCTTTGTACCTCACAGTGAGGTGTGAAGATTCCGTGGTGAATCGGGTGTTAAATTGATAACGGGTCTAGTGCCAACATTTGCCCTCTTTCCACTCTAGAAAAGTTGCACGTTGACAGGGAAAGAATTCATAAAAACAGCATCTGTGTACGGGGATTTGACGGCGGAGGAAAAAACACAGTGGGAGATATTGTGTTGGAGCTAACAATAGGACCTGTGGAATTCACTATGGAGTTTCAAGTGCTCGATGTCAGTGTTTCCTACAATCTTTTATTGGGACGGCCCTGGATTCATGCCGCAAAGGCAGTACCATCTACTTTGCATCAAATGGTCAAGTTTGAATGGGATCGGCAGGAGATCGTGGTCCACGGAGAGGACCATTCTTGTAACGCTATCGCATCCTTCGAGGAAGTTGAAAATGACAAAGGTCCCTGGGAGTATCAAGTCATGGATACAGTGCCAGTTGATAAAATCCCGAAAGGAGAGTGTGTTCCTATGCCCAAGATAGCTGCCGCATCTGTTATGGTAGCCTCAGAGATGATAAGAAATGGATTCTTGCCCGGAAA
>NW_017670568.1:446841-471049 GCF_001879085.1 Nicotiana attenuata | reverse complement strand
AACGTATATGAGGGCAATGACCACCATGTTCCATGACATGATACATCAGGAAATCGAGGTCTATGTGGACGACGTGATCATAAAGTCAAGGAAACAATGTGACCATGTTAAGGATTTGAGGAAATTCTTCCAGAGACTCCGCAGGTACAACCTCAAGCTTAATCCAGCAAAATGTGCATTTGGAGTTCCATCAGGAAAGTTATTGGGATTCGTGGTAAGTCGGCGCGGTATTGAATTGGACCCGTCAAAGATCAAAGCCATCCAAGGGCTACCACCGCCAAGGAACAAGAAAGATGTGATGAGTTTACTGGGCAGGTTGAATTACATCAGCAGGTTCATCGCCCAGCTTACAACTACTTGTGAACCCATTTTCAAGTTGTTAAAGAAAGATGCTGCGGTCAGATGGACGGACGAATGTCAAGCGGCATTTGATAAGATCAAGAAGTATTTGGCTAGCCCACCAGTGTTGGTCCCGCCAGAGCCAGGAAGGCCCCTGATCCTTTACCTGACTGTGTTAGACAATTCGTTTGGTTGTGTACTGGGGCAGCATGACATCAAGGGAAGGAAAGAGCATGCGATTTATTACCTCAGCAAGAAGTTCACATCATATGAGGTAAAATACACTCCACTCGAGAGGACGTGCTGTGCTTTAACCTGGGTAGCGCAAAAGTTGAAACATTACTTGTCAGCATATACTAGCAATCAGGCGCCCACCTGGAGAACAAGGGAATATTTTTCAAGTTTCAGCAATCAGGCGCCCACCTGGATAACAAGGGAATAATTTTCAAGTTTCAGCAATCAGGCGCCAACCTGGATAACAAGGGAATATTTTTCAAGTTTTGCAATCAGGCGCCCACCTGGAGAACAAGGGAATATTTTTTAAGTTTTTGCAAATCAGGCGCCCACCTGGAGAACAAGGGAATATTTTTNTTTATGCCCTTTGTGAGCAGGTGATTTTTGCCCTAAGCAGTAATTCCCAAAATTTCAAAATAATTTTTCTAATATTTTTATAATTTTTGTGTGAGTTTGTGGCATTCTTTGGTAATTGTTGCATTCATTTTATGCATTTAATCCATAAAAAAAAAAATACCCAAAATATGCATTAGCATTTAGGGATTTAATTCCACAATTTTAGTATTAATTAGTCTTAGAATAAAATACAAAGAAATTGCAAGAAAATAGTCTTTTGCATTACTAGTTTTGCATTTGTGTCGAATAGAGTTACAAGCAATTTTAGGAATTAAAATAGCTTAATTAGGTCTTTGCTTTGTTTAGGCATTTTATAAAAATCAGAAAAAATAAATAAATACAAAAGAAAAAATACAAAAAAGGGGAAAAGAAAAGAGAAAAATTAAAAATGGTCTTAAGAAAAGACCACATTTGGGCCAAAATCAAGTAGCCCCAAACAAAAACACCCCAGCCCAAGTCTGCCCAACCCATCCCCTGTAACCCGGTCCAGCAACCCCATCCAAAAACGACGTCGTTTTGCCCAGTTGAATCTCATCCGTTGATCCGTCAAAGATCCAACGGTTGGGAACTAAATCTGAAACCCCTTATAACTGTCCGAAAATTAATTAATCCTAAAAAAAACATAACTCACCTTCCTCGTACCCCTGTAACGCCGTCACTGTCTCCGCCTTAAACCACCGTACCCCACCGTCCCACCACCGTCCCTCCGCCGTCCGCCGCCGGCCGGAAATCGCCGCCGCCGGCGGCGAAGCTCCAATCAACACCAAAAATACACCACAGATTCGTCTTCCTCTCCTCTTTCCAACCCCCATAATATCATCCTCCAATTCCTAGCCAAATCCCTCGAATATTGAATCAAAAGTTCCGGCCAAAATGCAACTTTATCCAAACCGGCCCAAATTCACACCCCATAGTCCCCATGGCTTCCTCATCGTCAATCCCCAACCAAAATTGTTCAAATCTTGCTAGAATTCCTCCAATTTTAGATCTTAAAAACTGGCCAAACCCTAACTAGAGAACCTTGAGGATTTCTGATCGTAGCTCCCTCAATCATGTGGATTCTTACGAAAAATACATGATTGGGGATGTTACGGATCAAGAATCCTCAAGGATTCAAGCAACAAAGTTGTCCGAGTCCTTAGTCCGAGTAGGTATGTGTTCTTTCTCCTAATTCTTGTTTTTATGTTTTAAGCAATCACTGTTATTTGATGCATAGCAATAGTTTGATTTTGAATGTGTTTGTGTTTACTCCATTTTTAATTATTGGTTCTGCTCGAATACTGTTATAATGGAGAATCAGTGTTATGATGATGTTAGTTCCAATTTTAATTGTTTCTTAATTCAATATTTAGGGTTGATTGATTGGTTATAGTTGATTTAGGATTAAATTAACCATAGTCAGTATTAAGTTAATTAAAGGGGGCTTGGGTAGTCTAGCAATTTCAGGAGGCTTAAAGGGTAGTTTGGACATGGGAAAAGGGTACTTTCAGCAGGTTTGGTAGTTTTTGAAGAGGTTTGAGGGTAGAATAGGGATTGTGATAGGCATGGAACTTTCTAGGAGGGACTATAGTGTAGATTCTAATAACTTAGGTTAGTTTCTTGCATAACAAGTCAGAAATAGTGGGGTAAAACACTGAAATCAGAATAGGGACTAAGGGGGGTAAAGAAAATCTGAAAATTGGACTTAGTTCACCTATAAATAGGCAGTCACTTTGCCTTGATCTGGGGTTTTTTTTTTGAGGTCTGAAGTTTGGAGAAGTTGGAGAAAAAGGAAAACATTTTCTGCAATCTGAGAGGAATTAGAAGTTTAAGAATCAGAAATAAAAAACAAATATACTGTTCCATTGAAAATCCTTGAAATTTTCGTGGTATTCATGCTGTGACAAATTCTGAACAACTAGGGATTCTTTTTTGATGGTCTTTTGGGGGGCAGTCATCTAAACCTCCTCACAAAAGGCAGTTTACAAGTCTCGGAGTCCAGTAATTCCCCAAAATGTACTGTTCCATTGCATTTCTGATTGAAATTTGAGTGCTAGGCATTAATCATCACTTCTGCTGGTTGCTGAACCTGTTCTGAGATTTATTGATCCTGCTTTGGTTGCATTCGAGTCCAGATGAACCTGTCTTTGGGTGTTTGCCATAGTGGTTTGTTTTACAATTCATTCCGGGTTACTTGAGTATGTTTTCTGGGTCGAGATTGGTCGTGCCACTGATTTGAGTTTGATTTGCTGTTGCTGTTACGCTTGGCTGCTGATTTTTTCCTCCTCTTACGTTCATTTCCAAATCTCAGGTACACAGCTTGGACTTTGATAATTGTGAGCTGAAATGTGGAGGATGAATCCAAATGATAATTGAAGCATGAAATCTGATGTTGTTTTAATTCCTGAACTGTGTATTTGACATTGACTTTACTGATGTTTATATAAATTTCTGCTGATTTTGTATTAAATGGACTGTATGACTGGATCGAATAACTGAACCGTATAATGGACCCTAACTCTGATTACTTTCTGTGTAGATTGCATCCAACGTTTAATTTTACATCTAGTATAGGCCGCGTCTAATGTTCAATTTCTGTAATTAGAAACTGGGCAATATTTGGTTGATATCAATAGGACAACTTGAATAAGCTTCTGGACTGTTTCGATTTTTAGTTTGTATCAATAGGACGGTATATTGAAATCTAAATCGGAAGCCTGGCTTGATAGTTTGGGCTCTGTATTCTATCATCAAGAAGAACAAAGTTCAGGGCCTCAATGAATGGCCCAGGATCAGTTAGATGTTTGTGTACGTTTGGGCCTGGGCCCAGATCTGCTTGGACAACCTTCAATGTGCACATAATTTTTACCTTCTCCTTCCGTTGGGCTCATCCTGGAGCCCAGTGGCTACAATACAAAATAAAATCGCTAATAGGTCCAATAATAAATAATTAGAATGCTACTGGAAACGAGTAAATATAGAGATCATAGATTGCTTTAGGATTTACCCTTTAAATAAACAACAGACGAGATGAGCCTCGCCCAATGAACACAAATTGCGGGGCCCTCATCAATTGCCTATATCAAAATATTTAGACCTCGGGGATGCCATTTAGCGAATTTCACGGCTCCCCACACAGTTAATAAACGCGTAGTTGCTTTAGGCACGTATTCTAATAAATTACCTTCCTAAATATGGGTGCACATTTATGTGACCCGAATCCCAAATCCCAACGAAGTCGAAATGTGTTAATGATCACGGGTGCACTGGTGCGACGTGGTTCGAGACGCATTTTCACGACGTTGCAATTCTCTCGAAAAATAATAATAATAATAACAGCGAACCAAAGTTACAAAAGAACACATAAATCGAAACATGTACTAAAATCAGATATTTAGCCAAATCCGACAGTTGAGCGACCGTGCTAGAACCACGGAACTCGGGAATGCCTAACACCTTCTCCCGGGTTAACAGAATTCCTTACTCGGATTTCTGGTTCGCTGACTATGAACAGAGTCATAATTTCCTCGATTCGGGATGCAACCGGTGACTTGGGACACCATAAAATTCCCAAGTGGCGACTCTGAATGCTCTAAAAATAAATCCCGTTTCGATTGTCACTTCAAGTTGGAAATAACTCCCTTTACTACGCCTTTGCGGGTGTAGTGAATTTAAAAGGAGGTGTGACAGCTCTGGCGACTCTGCTGGGGAAACGAACCCACGACCACGTGGTTCAGGGTTCAGAATTCGAGCTTAGATAAATTGTTGTATTTGGCTTTATCTGATTTTTCTACATGTTTCCTGTTAAATGTGCTAAATGCTTTACCGCTTTGATATTATCTGAACTATATAAACTATGCCGAAACCCTTCTCTTCTCACCTCCGGGGATGTGCTCACTGGTGGAGACTCCCTATTCTGTTAGTGTCATACCTTGAAATAAGAAAGAGGCCGGACAAGTTACTAAGCCGGACGATCCCGCGGGTCCCCGGTACGTAGCCCCCTCCTCGACTCGAGTTGTCCGCTCGGGTACACAGTCTAGAACACATACCCAGGTTTTGAACCTAGAAGAACTTGACTCCATGCCGGATCCCTAGTAGGAACGCTTATCTGCATCACGTGCATTTTGACTTAGGGGACTCAACACAGGGGTTGGGTCCGTCTAGGACAGGTGTACCCAGAATAATGGACCATCCTGATGCATCCTACTTGTGCATTTATCTGTGTTGGACTCGCATGCTGACCGGCTTTGAATATTTAGGCAATATTAGAAAAACGAAAGAGAGAGAAAATAGCAGTGCGGAAAGTTAATTACATATACTGGAAAGAAAAACCAATGGCCGAGTTGTGCCGAAATGCTGCCGGATTTTTAGAAATTAAAAGAAAAGAAAAAAGGTTTTCAAATTAGTTTGTTTACTTGCCATGGGAAAAGAAAATATAAAAGAGTTGAATTTGCCAAAAATAAGTTTTATCTTTCAAATTATGAGTGTTTTCAAAATAGTTAGATTTATTTGACCGAACTACGCTGGTTTGATTCTCACCGGATGTGAGAAAAGAGTGAAGAGCTTGAAAAGAAAATGAGAGAAAAGAAAGAGAGAAAACAAAAAGAGAGTGAGGATTTTCCTTATTCTAATGCTAATAACCTTTCTTCGTTCTCTAGTTGTTTTGTATCTTGTGAAGGAATTTTGGAGATGAGCCATCAAGTGAAGTTCAATCTACTTTGATGAACTTGGAAGAAAATCAAGCTACCTTTTCAAGAGAACTTTTGAAATTTAATGAACAAGTTCAGAGTAAAGAGAATTTCTCTTTAAAAGAGCTTAAATGTAAAATAGCTTATCTTTCTACTCATGATACTTTAGTTGATTGTGGTGACACTTTGAGTTTCAAAGATAGCTGTGACATTGATGAGTTTGATACTTCTTTATCTTGTAATGAGAAAAATAGTTATGGCTTGCAACTAGCTCGGAGTTCTTGTGCATTATTAGATGATTATAGTTCTTTGTTTAATGGCTCCTTAGCTAGTGATGTGTGTGATGTTGAATCTTATGATACCCCACCTTTATGGGATGATGCATGTGATGATTCTTTTGACTCTACTTTAACTTTGATGGAAGATAGTTTTGACCTTTATGAAGTAATGAGTAAGAAGAATGTGTTGATGATTTTTTTGATATATTTTCATTCCTTTGGCAATAAGATTCAATTTTTGTGGTGAAATGAGCAAACATGAGTGTGGAGATGCATTGTTGGAGAGTGAATCATTTACTTATATTGACATAAATATTAAAGAAGAAAGTTTCCATTTGTATTCCAATGAGTTAACTTCTTATTTATTTGATCTTGATGACTCTTATGCATATTTATGTGATGATTTTGTTGAGTGTGAAAAGGAAAATAAAGTTTTTGATGCCAGCACTAGTATTAATTGCTTTACTTATCTTATTCCTGCTTTTGAAAGAACATTCTCTTTTGCTAATGCTCCTATGAGAAAATGTAAGAATATTTCTTTTGGTGTTTTGAGTGACCATTTTGAGCAAAAGGAACCCAATTTTGTTGAATTTTTTGTGAAGGTTCAACAAGAGAAAGTTGCTAAGGGTAAGAAAGGCCTTGAACTAACACTTTGGCATACTTTTTGTCAAGAGTTTTTTGTTTTGCCCAAAAGCAAGAATGGTATGTACGTTTGGCTATTTATCTAGGCCATTGTGGTAAAGACTTTTAACTTTGAGTATTGTGACATTCTTTATATGATGATTCATGATGAGCTTGGCACATCTCTTAAGTTTTCATGTGAAGTTGTTGAAAAGTGTGTAGATATTTGGGGATTAAAATTTGTGTTTGACCCCGGAGTTGCTTCTTATCATGGTGAGGTGTCTTTCTTTGGGTTGGAGAGTATTATTTTTATTCCTTCTTGTGACACTTGGTTATACATAAACGTATGCACTTTGTTGAGGATTTAACAAGATTGTGGTTTTGTTGGAAGCATGAAACTTTACACTCTCTTGATTCTTCTCGTGAGTATTATTTTTCTTATAGTCAAGTTTGTGTCATTTGTATTGGAGATGTGTTCTTTATAGATTATGACACTTGGTTGTATCAGAAGAGTGTCACTTGAGTACAAGATTGTGATCTTTGATCTTTTAGCTTGGACATACAATGCTTTGATTGTGATTGGCATGGTATGTTTGCCCATTTCTTGGTTTTGCAAGGTCCAAATTCGAGGATGAATTTCTTTCAGGGGGAGGATGATACATGCCGGATGAGAACCTAACAATTTTCAAGTCAACATCATAGCATTGGAGTGCTTTAAAGGAGTCAAGATCAAGAAGACTATACTGGTAATAATTGACTAAGCTCCTTAGAATTAGCTTAAGGGTGTTTGGGTCAATTGTAGCCAAATACCCGCTCTAGTATAAATAGCCCTTAAGGCTTTTATTTTAGATAGACTTGATGAATGATAAACTTGAAGACATGAAAGTCTCACCCTTTATCCTTATCTTTACATTAATGCATTTATGTTTATGCCTTTAATTTCTTTATTGCTTTCATTAAGGCTAAATTAGTCTTAGTTGGTGAGCAATTAGTTGTGAATGCTTAATTGCTTAATTACTTTATCCGGGTTTTCAAGAGTTGTCAATCTCTTGAGGGTTTCATAGCTTAGGGTTACAATTGATTGAGTTAACAGAGGTAATTAAGCTTCATATCCTAATTGGTTCTTGTTCTTCTCAATTGTAGGTCTAGCTCTTATGTTCATAGCTTAGGGTTACAATTGATTGAGTTCATAGAGGTAATTAGGTTTCATATGCTAATTGGTTCTTGTTCTTCCAATCAATTGTAGGTCTAGCTCTTATTTTCGATTCTGCATATTTTGCTATATCCGTGTTTTTGATACGATTCCGTATCACACTCCCCCGAGAGTGCTTGAATCTTTTCCCAGTCCTTAGCAAGCTCCACCGGGCGGGATAGCAGGTTGCACCTGGTAGAGATTGAAAGAGTAACACTCCTCCTCCTATGGGGATCTTCAGAAGGGTCAGCGTAATTTTGCCCTAAATTCCCATGAACTGAGCCAGGGGAGGAGGAACATCTCCTTCGTGATCAGATGTGTCTAGTGGAGATGATGTAGCAGTTGCTGGTGGAAGAGTGGATGAAGATGGAAGTGATGTAGCAGTTTCTGGTGGAAGAGTGGACGAAGATGGAAGTGATGTAGCAGTTGCTGGTGATGACGGGGATGCAGCTGAGTTTGAAGAGTGTGAAGCAGCTGCATCAACTGCAGTGCTGGTAGTTGGGTGCTCGCTAACCAAAGACGGTAGGGACTTGGTAGTCAGCCCCGTTGTACCGGGCACAACAGTTGGGACCCGATAACATGAGTTGTCATTTTCTACCAAATCAAACTCCCCCCCCCAGAGCGCCGAGATGTCGTCCTCAGTTGGTGTAACTAACTCAACAGATTGAGCATTCTGTTGAGTTGATGATGAACGTCGCCTTCGATTTAGAGAAGCCCCATCATCACTGGCTTCTCCATCATCGTCGATCATCACGGTGTCTATGACTGGCCCGGGAGAAGGGCTAGTGATCACAACTTCCGGATATGACACGAGGGCATTAGTCATAACCCTCTTATTCTTTTCCCGGTCGCGGAGGAATGTCTTCTCTTTGGTTGTTTATCCTCTGGCCGGGGCTTCCGTAAAGAAGCACTTGTACTCAAAGCAGGCCCGAAGATAATGTTCTAGTAAGCGCTTCCTGAAGCAGCCTCACTGCATCAGCGGGATCAGCCAAGACGTCCTTCTCGGGGACAGTAATAGAGCCCGCGGGTAGACCTAATTTCATAGACAAGTCAGAAGGGTTCAACCAAGTTCTTCACATAAAAAATGGAAACAAGCTAAGTTTAAATTACCATGATTTCTAACCTTCCACCCATATTTAAGGGCCAGTTCTTTCCACAAACTAGTGTCGGGCGTCATAACGTCCAAAATCTTCTGAACCCACCGGTCCAAGCCTTTCACCACCGGTGGGATCCATCGAGTTGCTGGAACATGCGAAGAGTAAAGGGTTAGTACGGCCATAGAAGAATATTTAGCAAAAGAAAAAATTAAATGAAGATCCTCAATTGCGATTTCAAGCGCCCGGAAAGGATGAAGCCATTGTTGGAATGATATTATTGGTGGCAACTGCAATGAACCATTCCGTCCACCCACGATAGTTATCATCATCCATGCTAGTCAACAGAGCATGCTGGCCACGTTTGCAGAGGTTTATCATACTCCCACTGAAAATATTGGGAGAGTAGAGATTCATCATACGAGCTAAGGTTAGCTCTTCTCCAGTCTCTTGGCATAAACGCCAAAGGCAGCGACCGTCCTCTACACTACAGGACTTACCTGTGCCAAACACACTTGGTACCGAAGGCAAAACTCCACAATCACATAATCAAACTCTCCACTCAAAGAAAACACACCCAAAGTAAAGGGATACTTATAAAAGTATGTAAAACCCTCCTTGGGAAGGGTCACTCACTCTGACAGATTAGGAGCAAGGATATCCAACTCATGGCAGCGACAATCTTCCTTCACAACATGAATACTAGAAGGACGAATGGAAGAAGGGTACCCACTGACAACCCATGTACGAGGGTTAGCAGTAGGAAATTTCTCTTTGAAGTCTTTCGTAGTACTAAGTGTGAGCACCTAATCTTTACCCCACATAGAAAATTACTCCTAAAAAATAATTTTAATTATTTTATTGAATTTAGGAGTTTTTCCTTATTTGGTTTGCAGTTATTCGCATTGTTTACGCGTGTTAGGAATATCGTAAATCATAAAAATCATAAAAAATGTTCAGATCTTAGTTTTCATAGATTTTTAGATTTTAAATTGCATTTTAGGATTTAATTACATTGTTAAATGCATCATTTAGATAACTAAAATAAAAAAAAATACATTCTTAGGTTAGTTAATTAATTTGGTCATTAGTCAATCATTAGGTAAAATAGATAAGTAATTTGGCCATAACAATTGAAGTAAAATAAAGTGGCCAACATTGCAAAATAAAAAGAAGAAAAAGAGAAGAGGCTAGTACTTCACATCTCTGAACTGGGCCAAAACCAGCCCAATTACTCCACATCTCTGAACTGGGCCAAAACCAGCCCAATTATTCCACAAGCCCATCCCCTTTAGAAACCCAATTTTGCCCCATCCCGCATACCCGGTCCAACTCTGCCCATATCACTACCCAAAACGACGTAGTTTGGCACAGAAACTACGTCGTTTCCTGGCCTCTCCCTCATATCTAACAAAAGCAACCCTAGTTCCCTAGAAAAGATCAGATGAAGGATCCACCCCTCTTGAGAAAACCTGAACCCGTCCCTCTAACCCTATCTTCCCTTCCCCCTTTTTACAAAACCTAGCCGCCGACTCCCCTAACTCCATCTTCCTCTAAAGAACACGGACAGAACCCTGGCTCCCCCTATTAGAACCTTAGCAGTTGTTCCCTAGTTCCCCTCTCTCTGAAGAAGACCCAACCCTAGCCGTCACCCCCATCCCCGACTTCCACAGAAACAAGGCCCCCCTGCCTTTACAACCAAAAGACCAAGTTGCCCGCCTCCCCTTAGTCACTCTCTCACCTGCACCTCACGCACACATACACTCAATCACATACATCTAATACGACTAAGAGAAAGAGCTTGAAACTCGAAAAAAATCTGAGATTCGGAAACTAAAAATAAAGAACTCTGAAATGAAGAAGGAAAAGCAGTAGAACTCTGGGTGGATTTCATATTCAAAATAATTCGAGAGTTGAAGCTGTTTCAAAGCTATAGTTTCTCTTGCATTTATGGGTTTTCAAAGTGGATTCAGCTGTGATTTATTATTGTTTGTTGCGGCTTCTTCAGTCCGTAGTTGTAGATGATTCTTAGCCTTTATTTTGCTATTCTTAAGACCTTGCTACTGCTGTCAAGGTATGAATCCGACTTTCAAGTCATGTAATCACTGTTTTGGCATGTCATACTGTTATAAACTTGCAGTATTTGTTTATTCATGTGTTTGAAAATGTTCCCCGATGATTGATTGTGGATTTGGCTTGGATTTGAATTACTCTTGTGTGTTGAACTAATGCACAAATCACAGTGCAAGTATAAATTTGTTTTGATCACTATTAATCTCTTGTTGTAGTAGAATTGGTTGCTGTATTTTTTTAGCTGAAATGGTGGTGTTCTGGCGGTTGTTTGGCTATTTTTTAATGAATGATTTTGCTAGAGTTTTAGAGGTGATTCATGGCATGAGAGGGGATGTGTAAAGAGCTGGTTTTGATGTTAGATTTGTAGGGATTCCATGGATGTTTTAGAAGTATTTTAATGGAGATATTGTGGTAATATCATGGCAGAAAGTTGCTGCGTTTTGGCTTATTTACTATTTAATTTTGAAATCTGTTTCCGGTTAATTCTTCGCAATTTAAATTTCAAGTTGCATATTAATTGGAACGTGAGCAGAAGTTTGAATATTTTATATCTTGTTCCCTTAAACAAGGATGGATTAATACAGTCTAGGTGATGGGTCAAAATTCTTTTGCTCTTAATGTCACTTTTCTTATTAGATTTCTCAATTCCTCGTATGTGCAGTTCATTAGAATTATATATTAAAATCTCAAATAGTCTGTTAGTCCAATAGCCTTAACTAAATCATATCATGTCTTCTAATAATTCCATGTCCATAATTCAAGCTTTAAAGTAATCCTAAACTTAGGAAGTGAACAAATAAACTCATGTATATCGTAGCTTGCTTTAGGCGCGATTAATAAATAAATTATCGTGACTATGGGTACGGTTTTCGTCGCATGGTCACGATACGTAATCTCCAAGTCGAGTGTGTGTTTCATGTGACTCGACCATCACTTCAAATAATAATTAAAATCAACATGTTGTAGATCGCGGTTGCGTTTCACGTGACGCGATTCGCAATATGTACAAAAATAAGCGATTGCGCGACATCGCGAATTGTTCAAACAAATCCCATAAATACTAAAAGCGATTGAATTAATTAAAAGGGGTTAGAAAATAAAATGCACAATATATTTAAAACAGGTAATAAATCAGATAATTAGGCCAATTATTAATAGTTGAGCGACCGCGCTAAAACCTTGAAACTCGAGAGTGCCTCACACCTTCTCCCGGGTTAACAGAATTTTTTACCCGGTCTTTTGTGTTTTGCAAACTTTAAAATAAAGTCAAATTTTCTCGATTTGGGATTTTAAAGTAAACCGGTGACGTGGGACACCATAAAATTATTCCAAGTGGCGACTCTGATCAAATAAATAATCCCATTTTGAATAATGTCACTTTAACTGAAAAACTCCCTATTCCCCTGGAAAAAGGAGGTGTGACAGCTCTGGCGACTCTCCTAGGAAAAAGAACCCGGAACTTGTGGTTCAAGGATCAGAATTCGAGCTTATTAATGTGATCTGTGCTTGGATTTCTTGATTGTCGGTGTTACTGTGTTTGTGGGCCTAATGTGCTAATTGCCGCTCCTTTATCGCTTTGATATTATTTGAACTGTATTAAACTGTCTTCTTACGCCTCTCTTTTGAGTTTTTAGAAGTATGGCACACACGTACGCGTGACCCACTTTTCTGTTAGAGGTCGTACCAAATAGAACGAGGCCGGATCAGCAACTAGGTCGGATAGATTTTCGTGCTCACAGTACATTGTCCCACCTCGACTCGAGCTGTCCGCTTGGGTAAGCAAGTCTAGAACACACCCCCATGATTGTAAACCTAAATAACATAGACTCATGCGGATCCTTAGTAGGACCGTTTTGTATGCATCACGTGCATTTGACTTCGGGGACTCAACATAGGGGTTGGGTCCGTCTAGGAGAGGTGTACCCAAATTAAAAGACCATCCTGATGCATCTTACGTGCTACTTACGCATTTACTTATTTCGGCTTGAATGTTGACTAGCTTCAAAACAAAATAGAAGAAAAAGGTCATTTCAAAATGAGCCAAAAATCTCAAGTGCCTTGTTTCCCCTGTTGTCAAAACTGACCGAACTACGGATCTGATTCTCACCGGATGTGAGATACGTAGGCAAACCTCATCGGTTCCGGCCCCCAATTTTAAAAATTCAAAAATATTTTCCTTTAATTCCTTATTTAGAAGTCTTTTCTTAGAAAATCCCAAAAAAATTAAAAAAAAGAAAGATTTAAAACCTAAAAATATTTTCCTTCTTTTTTGAAGTCTTTCATTCAAAAACAAACAAAAAAAATTAATCAAAATCCAAAAATATGCTTTTTCCTTCTTCAAAAGTATTTATCCCAAAAATTAAAAAAAATTAAAAAAAATCCAAAAAAAAATCTTTTAGTTCTTTAGAAGTCTTCTTTCGCAAATGTCATAAAAATTAAAAAGTTGAAGTCCAAAAATATTTTCGCTTTTCTTGACAAGTTCACTTTCAGAAATTATAAAGAAAACTCAAAATTGAAAATTTTCTACCTTTTTTTTAGAAGTCTATTACCAATAATTCAAAAAAATCAAATCAAAAGTCCAAAAATATTTTCTTTCACCTTTAGAAGTCTTTTTGAGAATTTCAAAAATCAAAACCAAAAATCCAAAAATATTTTCTTTCCTCTTTAAAAGGGTTTGTTTCGCAAAATTCCCCCAAAAAAAAAGGAAAGGCAAAAAATATATATTCTTTTTCTAAATGCTTTCATTGTCCGAGTGTTATAAAAAGTAAAAAAGAAGAGAGAGTTAGTTTATTACTCCATTTCTAATTTTCCTGAACTAGGTAATGATCTGATTCATGCGACGTCATGATACGTAGGCAATCACCATCGGATTCGATCATAGACATAAATAAATTGAGTGAAAAATAAACTGAAAAAAATTAATAATAAAGAAAAAAATTGAGTGAAAAGGAAAGAAAAGGGTGACAAAAATAACAGAGAAAAACAAATAGCGAAAAAAACAAAAAGAGAAAAAATCAAGATATGAAATATCTAAAAAAAAAAGAAAAGAAAAAGAGAGTGGAAATGAAAGAAAAAAGGTACATAGTGAAAAGCGACATTTAATGGCCGGGATGAAACATGCACTCGTTCAAACATATGGTAGAAGCATTTAACTGTTAGGTGCATTGCATCCCAGCGTGTGATTTCCTATATGTTAAATGTCTCAAAACTAACAATGTTGTGGTGTGTGCAAACTAGTCAGGTTCTGTTCAGGTGGTTGGTTTTGTTGGTTATCTTGCTTCCCATCCTTACTTCACACGATCCAAAGGCAGGGTTTCTATGGCCTCCAAAAGCCATCTACTGAGGATAGCCCGGCATCGGCTATTCCACAGCTAGAATCAGCAGCCGCTGAAGAAAATAGGATATTGCGTCTCCACATGTTGGAAATGTGGGACGCCTGGTCTAAAGATAAAGAACCGCCGAGTGCAATACCTGGATTCCCTGAGTTGATCCCCAGGTCAAGTGAGGCTATCAACATCCCTGTGCCCAACCTGTTTATCCCGTGTGGATACCCTCCCATGCCGTTTAACGGTCCAGGAATGCCTTCTGTGGTTCGCCCCCAGGCGCCGGCTTCAAAGGCACCGCTAGCAATGCTCTCTACAGCACCAGTCTGCATCACATCACAACCAACTATACCACGACCGTACGTTGAGCCTCCAACATTCACCTTTCAAGGTCCACAGTTTCAACCAGAAATAACATATGTGACCTCATACTCAATTACTCAACCACCGCAATATGACTTCTCGGTGGAGCAAGAAAAGTTTGTCAAGAATCCCGAGCAAGAGGAAATGGCTCGGATGATGAAAAGCATGGAACAAAGCCGGAGAGAAATGCAAGGCCTGAGTGACCAAAAGAGTGTCTCATACTCCGACCTGTGTAAGTTTTCCCATGTTCACTTATCGGCTGGCTTCAAAACACCAAAATTTGAAATTTACAACGGGTACGAAGACCCGATTGCTCATCTGAAACGATACTATAACCAGCTGAGGGGTGCTAGTAGAAATGAGGAGCTTCTAATGGCCTATATTGGAGAAAGCCTCACCGGAATCTCTTCCGAGTGGTATATGGATCAAAAAATCACCCATTGGCATGTGTGGGACGATCTGGCCCGAGATTTTGTCCGCCAGTTCTAGTATAATATGGACATCGCTCCGACAGAAACTCTTTGTCCAATTTGAAAAATAAAACCGTGGAAAGTTTCCGTTAATATGCTGTCAAATGGCGTGAGCAAGCTGCTAGGGTAAAGCCTCCAATGGAGGAAGCAGAAATGGTGGCGGTCTTTCTAAGGCCCAAGAGGCGGACTACTTCTAGAACATGATGTCTGTTACAGGAAAGCCGTACACTAAGGCTATCAAAATTGGGGAGATGGTAGAAATGGGTTAAAAACGGGCCAAATCTTGAGTCATACTGCCTTTAAGGTCACATCACAGGCCGTTCAGAATGGTTTGGAGGTTTTGATGAACAGAAATTGGAGAGAAGAGGGAGCCATGATGGCTTCGAGCTCGAAGGGAGCCCGCAGGGCATTTAAACAATCATATATGCTTCCTAAGGTCCCTCAACACTATTATCCCCATCAAGATGCTGCTTATGCCATGGAACCGCCTCCGTATGTGGTGATGAACGCGCAACCTTACACGTATCTACAACATTATACACAGAACTGAGCTCCACCTTCCAGAAATACCCGTCCCTACCAAGCTCCATGTAATCCCCAACCAAATGTTTCCCAATGCAATCCTTGCCCAGGAGAGCCCCTCAAAAGGAACCAATTCACCCGTATCAGTGAATCGTATTCATGTTTGTCCCAAAAGCGAATCACTCTAGGTCTGCTGCAGCTAGTAGCCCCGAACTGGCCGAACCCTGAGTCCCCCTCGCACGAGCTGATGCTAGATGTGAATACCACTCTGGAGTAGTGGGACACGATACTGAGTAATGTTGGACCCTCAAGAGGGCAGTTGAAGACTTGATTGAAGCCGAAAGAATCGTTTTTCAGGACAAAGAGGCTCCTGACGTGACGAACAATCCGTTGCCTGCTCACAACACTGGGCCAGTCGTTGGAATGATCTGTGACGATGAGGAATTTGATCCATAATTGAAAGCCATAGTAGCCACTGCCACGGCAGAAGAAAAGCCAGAAAACGGTCGTCAAACCTGAAAGTTTCCGGTAGCCGGTCTTGCTGTCCTTTCTGCGTTCGGATTATTTCAGGGTGTGATCCGGATATTTTCCTTTATTGTCTTACTTTCCTATGTAAACCCTTCTATCTTTAAAATTCAAAAAAAATCAAATGAAATTATATTTCATTGTCGAGGAATGTCTCTTTTCTTTATCTTGTCACTTTTCTTATTCTCTTTTCAGTTATTTTAAAGCAGATTTAATGAGATGACATGCTTGCAGACTTCATGCCCAGATCCTAAAACGTTGTTAGACTTTGAAATAAGGAATCAAGAATCGAAATGCAATGAAGATAATCTTAAGGAAATAAAACAAAGACTTGGAACAACTAAAGGAAAATTGGATCCAAATTAGAAAGGTCCATACAGTGTAACAAGAGTACTGCCAAGGAGCGTTGTATTAGGGAGATATTGAAGGAAATGTCTCCGTGCCAGCTGTCAATACAGACACGGTCAAAAGGTATTATGTTTGACCCTTTTATGCAGCTTTAACGCTCTCCGATTGGGATGACGAAGTCTTTCATTCTCACTACCCAAAAACTATCAATCCTTTGCAAATCCTTTGAGCTGGTTACCTTTTCTTTGATTACTCTCTTTGGACCCTAAAAGTGTTATTGAAAAAAAGAAGAAGAAGAAGAAGAAGAAGAAGAAAAAGAAATATAATTAAAAAAACAAAAAAAGAAAAGATATAGAGACAAAAGAAAATGAAATGAAAAATGAAAAAAAAAAAGAGGAAAAGGAATGGAAAAAGAAAGAGAAAACAAAACAAAACATAAGAAAAAGAAAAACAAAGTTCCTTGAACTACGTTCGACTTGATTCCGAAAGAATACGTAGGCATCCTCTCTCTGGGGTTCAGCCCCACCAAAATAAAATCCAAATTTCCCCAAAAGTGAAACTGGGGCAGATGTTATAATGGTTCAGCGATGGTTTCGCCTTAAAGGTTCCAAAGTTGTAATTCAATCCGATTCCTTTTACCCAAATCCTTTCAAGTCCTTTCGATCAATCAACGAGAATGTTCAAGAACTGGGGGACACTGCCACTTGGATCTGATACAACCAAATAAGAGAAATAAAATAAGAGAGTCTTATGAGTGAAAACCCTCGCGGGCACCGTAAGGTGATGGTAAGTATAGAAATTAAAATGAGAGAGTCTTGTTAGTGAAAACTCGCAAAGAGCACTATAAGATGATGGTGAGAAGAGAAATGAGAGAAGCCTGTTGGTGAAAACTGTTGCTCGCAAAGAGCACTATAAGGTGATGGTGAGAAGAAAAATGAGAGAAGCCAGTTGGTGAAAACTGTTGCTCCCAAAGGCACATGCAAGTATACGTGGTCGACAAGTAATATAGGATTGTAAGTCCAGATATCGTACCCACAGGGACTTGTGATTAACTATTAATTAAATTAGACTATCCTAAATTTCTAAACAAGAATTAAACCGAGAAGTATTTGGTTCTAAACTAATTAAATAAAGAATATAAATAATGAACTTTTAATAGGGAGAAAGAGCAGACATTTATGATATCAATGTAATGAAAACGATCTAGGGTTATGGGCTATCTAACATTCCTATTGTATTCTTCAATTGAATTGACTAACTAATTTATCTAGTTTATTGGTTGACAGGGTTAATATTGCTTGTAGCCTTCTCCCGAAGTACCACTCGCCTATTCAAGCTAACCTAACGCCTATATTCCTATGGAATTAGGATTAACAAGAACGCATTTACAATTCCCGTATAGTAACCAAGCAAGGCGATTAGATATATTCCTATCCTAACCGCAAATCCGCTCCCCCTAAGAGTTAAGATGCTCTACTCAATCTTATATGCAATCTAGAATTCCCTCTCCGAGTTCAATCCTAAATTCGTAGATAGTATTCAAATTGGTGATCAAGCAATCAAATAATTAAGCGCAAGATTGAATAAATAAACCATATGATAAACTAAGAAATCAAAATCAATATCCGAATACCAATAGTCATGAAAGAACCACAACCCTAGAACAGAAGTTTAGCTCCACATAGACATGTAGCAAAACAACAAAATCATACAAAGAAACATAAAAAGACTAAGTTGGCGGAAGAAAAGATGAAACCCGGCCTCCACGGCGGCTCTGTGCTCTTTCTTGGTCAAAAAATTCCTCCCAAAAACGTTTTTCCCATGTATATATTTACCAAGTAGGGTTGGGCCTAAACAATTATACCTTCTCCAATGTGAAAAAGGACACTTTTCCGGACGGCACCTGCGCGAACTCTGCGCGACTTCGCGCAATTTTCGCTCACCCTTTCTGTCTCAGCTGTGTAACATGCGCGAACTCTGCGCGACTTTGCGCGGTCTTCGCGCGTCTGGTCGTTTTTCACCCTGTTCCAATTCCGAATTTGAAAAATGTAAAACATGAAAGTTTTATCCCTTTGAGTTAGCTTTCCAAACATATATTTTGGAGCCAAAATGGAGTTATGAGCGAAAAGTTATGTGTTTTTACTAGACAGTGCGCAATCTGCCTACTGGAGTCTTCGTTTGCTCTAACTATCATCCGTTGACCCCAAACGCGATCCCGACTATATTCCTTGAAATTTTACTCAAACTTTTAAGATCCAAATCACTTGAATTCATTCCATAACATCCACATAGCTCGGAATCACTCCTACAAGGCATAAAACACACCATTAGTGCAAAACACTAGCGATTAAAGCTCAAACTCAATTAAAGTGTTGTAAATTAGAGTGATAATCGACTAAATACGTAATTATAGCCTATCATCAACACCCACACTTAAGCGTTGCTCGTCCTCGAGTCAACCAAAAATTTACTCCATCTATGAGCACTAACATATTCGAAGCACACTACACCAATGACCATGGTTGATAGCAACAATTAAACTCTGACAATATGCAATCATCTTACACTTCCCTTACTTATGTCACTCTTCAAAAATATTCAAACAAAGATAATATGCTCACAAAACATAGCCTCAAAAATCGACTCAATGTCACAATGACTCATGGATTGAATACCCAACGTGTAGAGAAGTCTAATAACGTTACCTACCCTCATGAAGCCATTGCCCTCACAACAAGAATAAAGAGAATACGTTGAACCCAACAAGTATAGTTTAAATACTCATATATATATCAAAAACTCTCTCTCTCTCACACAAAAGAAGTCACATGCATACACTTGGTACCATAGGCTTGCCCATAATGTAAATCTCTACTAATGTAGGTTCGCTCGATCTAAAATCAATTAGGACTTTTTCATGGTTGTAATGTAGGCTAAGTGACGGGTAGGATATATTTAGGAATAGTGACTAACCCTCCTAAGCAATTTAACACATCACATAATCACTTGAAGCGCAAATTCTTCAATCCCAACTTCAGTTTCACAACTAAATCACTCCCACAATGTTACCTCTTTCTTTAAGCACTACTTTAATTTATACCCCACTAGCAAGAACAAGACATCAATTTATTCACCTATATTTTCCTTCTTCTTCTTTTTTTTTTCCAGATTTTTCCTCCTTTTTTCTTTCCTTCAGATTTTTCTTCGTTTTTTTTTCTTTTCAATTTCTGCTAATGGTGTATATTTTACAAAACAAGTGCACCTTTCTTCCTTTTATTGGTTCCACTCAAAAGCCACCCCACACTTCGTTCCTTCTTACTTCTTTTAGCGCTCATCTCACAATTAAAGTGCTTTAAGAGGAAAAGGGATCAAAACAATACCAATTAAGAACAAAAAGGGTATAGGCTCGTAATGTGGGTGTCAAATAAAAGTCTATAGGCTCAAAAGGGTTAACTAGGGATAGATTTTATTTGTGGTAAGCAATTAAGCTCAAAAAGGTCAAAGAAAGCCTAAAATCATTTTTTCAAATCGAGCATCACCTTAAATATTCGCTTCAACTCACAAACCGGGCAAGTTCTAGACACAAGTACAATACATGGACTACACATAAACCTCACCACACATGGCACATGACTCACTAAGGACGGTCTCATTCCGACTCTCAACAATTCAAGTATTCACGGAGTCACGAGATATAAGCATGAAGCACAAAGTGAACATAAGCCAAGAAAATGAACATAGGTATCACAAGACATGCTATCCAACTAAGCAAGCGATCATCAATAATTTCAAATCATAGGGAAGATACTACACATGCCAAAGCCTAAATATGCTACTATCAAACAAGTCAAGGGCGCCTAGAAATCTCATCTTTCTTCCTCCATTATTCCCTAAATTCCTAATCTACTCTAAAAAATAAAAGAAAAAATATAAAAGAAAAAACTACTACCCGGTTCAAACTACATCCCATGGAAAAGAACCGTTGCACAAAGAAAAACCACGGGGGATTATTACTACCTAAGAAAGCTAAAAGACATATTTTGTATTTTTTTTTGTTTAGACTTTAGTCCCTCAAGAAAACTGTCTAGGAGATCCATCGTCGGGAAAAGTCCCAATTTTTGTTTTTTATTTTATTTTTTTTGTTTTTTTTTTTAAAAATTACTACACTAAGAACGAGTACTATAACTAAGCTAACATAGCCAGAAAATCACCCAGACAATCTCCTCACCCCACACTTAAAATGGAGCAATGTCCTCAATGCACACTAAAAATAAACAAGAGGGTAAAAGCAACTCCCTGGTAGGCCAAAGGCCGAAGAATTAGCAGCTCATGGGATACTCAGACTTCTCCCACGTATGATCCCTTGTGCGGGTACCTCACACAAAGTTTCAACCACCTGCTCGCTTTTACACATGCCTATTAGCTTTGACTTCATGCTCCTACTCCTACAAAATACAAAAATAATACTACCAAAAAAATGATACAATAAAAGAAAAGAAAAAAAATTTGGGTTGCCTCCCAACAAGCGCCGTATTAACGTCGCAGCACGACGCCATCACTTTCACCACTTTTCCTTCCACTTTGAGGATATAAATTGCGCCCCCAATTTTGCATCAAATTTTCTGTCACGTTCATGGGGCGGTGGTGTAAAAATAAAGAACCCAAGTAGTAGGTATCGCATCTTGCACTTCTTGGCCTTTAAGTGAGGAATGTCGCTTTGTCCCCTTGGTATCACAAATTTCAGAATATACACACTTTGTTCCTCATCCATTTAATTCTCCATATTGCTCGAATGGATCAATTCCATGTCACCAACCAAACACAATATTGAAAAAATATTTAGAATGAGGTCCAATACGCTCTTAACTCAAAAATTGTATTATTTTTTTACATCCTCAATTTCGCACTCTTCAACCTCGGCAACATCAACAAAAGGCATGGTCTAATGATTGGTATTCTCGTTTTAAACTCCTCAATTTGGCCTAGAAGATCTTTTTCAGCCTCACACACTCATCACTAAATTGTTTGGGCGTTACACGCCATCAACTTTGCACTCAATTGAGCTCTCAAGTCGTGAATAGAACTTCCAAATTGATCGATCTCTTGTCCCGGTTCAGCTCTTCCTTCTATAATTGTTGCATCTCCATTCATAATATTCTTACGGAAACCTCCATATTCCTAATAATTTCCCGTGCATATCAAGAATGCGAACATCGGGTTCTACATCATCCAATTCGTTACTCCTGTCAAACTCACAAAGAATATTAGAATCAACATAAGAAGGATCGGAGTAGGATAACAACAGCTTAGGACAAATTATTCCAATTTCCATCACAAATAAGTACATGATGGAGATGGTGCACACAACTCGGCATTGGGAATGTTTTACAATATTGCCACAAGTGAGGTCCTTACAATATGGACAAGGATCACAAAAATAAGAATACTTACTATCCACCACTTTTCGTTTCAAAGATGCCAATCGTAAAAAAAATAAAAATATAATACTAACTACACTAGACTAAAATTAAAAACTTAAATAGATAAAAAAGTAAAAATCTAATCTAGTAAAATAGTTTAATTTCTAAGTCCCCGGCAACGGCGCCAAAAACTTGTTGCTCCCAAACGCATACGCAAGTATACGTGGTCGACAAGTAATATAGGATTATAAGTCCAGATATCGTACCCACAGGGACTTGTGATTAACTATTAGCTAAATTAGACTATCCTAATTTTCTAAACAATAATTAAACCGAGAAGTATTTGTTCTAAACTAATTAAATAAAAGAATATAAATAATGAACTTTTAACAGGGAGAAAGGCAGACATTTATGATATCAATGTAATGAAAACGATCTAGAGTTATGGGCTATCTAACATTCCTAGTGTATTCTTCAATTGAATTGACTAACTAATTTATCTAGTTTATTGGTTGACAGGTTAATATTGCTTGTAGCCTTCTCCCGAAGTACCACTCGCCTATTCAACTAACCTAACGCCTATATTCCTATGGAATTAGGATTAACAAGGACGCATTTACAATTCCCGTATAGTAACCAAGCAAGGCGATTAGGTATATTCCTATCCTAACCGCAAATCCGCTCCCCCTAAGAGTTAAGATCTTGCTCTACTCAATCTTATATGCAAATCTAGATTTCCCTCTCCCAAGTTCAATCCTAAATTCGTATATAGATTCAATGGGTGATCAAGCAAATCAAATAATTAAGCGCAAGATTGAATAAATAAACCAATATGATAAACTAAGAAAACAAAATCAATATCCGAATACCAATAGTCATGAAAGAACCACAACCCTAGAACGTGAAGTTTAGCTCCACATAGACATGGTAGCAAAACAACAAATCATACAAAGAAACATAAAAAGACTAAGTTGGTGGAAGAAAAGATGAACCCGGCCTCCACGGCGGCTCTGTGCTCTTCCTTGGTCAAAAATTCCTCCCAAAAACGTTCTCCCATGTATATATACCAAGTAGGGTTGGGCCCAAACAATTATACCTTCTCCAATGTGAAAAAGGACACTTTTCCGGACGGCACCTGCGCGAACTCTGCGCGACTTCGCGCAATTTTCGCTCACCCTTTCTGTCTCAGCTTGTAAATGCGCGAACTCTGCGCGACTTCGCACGTCTTCGCGCGTCTGGTCGTTTTTCACCCTGTTACGTTCCGAATTAAGAAAAACGTAAAACATGAAAGTTGTAGCTCTTTGAGTTAGCTTTCAACCATATATTTTAGAGCCAAAATGGAGTTCTGAGCGAAAAGTATATGTGTATTTTACTAGACAGTGTGCAATCTTCCTACTGGAGTCTTCATTTGCTCTAACTATCATCCGTTGACCCCCAAACGCGATCCCGCTTAATTACCTAAACTTTCACTCAAACTTTTAAGCTCCAAATCACTTGAATTCATTCCATAACATCCACATAGCTCGGAATCAGTCCTACAAGGCATAAAACACACCATTAGTGCAAAACACTAGCGATTAAAGCTCAAACTCAATTAAAGTGTTGTAAATTAGAGTGTAATAATCGATTAAAATACGTAACTATAGCCTATCATCAAAAACCGCAAAGGGCGCCACTGATTGGAAAAGAGGATCCTCACAGTCATTGGCATCGACACAGTCCTGGGCAAGGTTTTCTCGTTTCTAGGAGAAAGTTGTGATGAATTTCTGAGAGTGGACGGTTTACAAGGATCAGGCCACCCATTCCAAAAGGCATGTCATGTTCATTGAAGTCCGCATTGCACTCTAGATAGTCCTTCCTTCCTTTCCCCCGAAAGGGTACCTGCTTGTCTAAATTCAGTTGTCCATTCGGATTATGTTTTTTTTTGAATCCCTTTCGGATCTAAACTCTGTTCCAAAACTAAGACGAAGAAGGGATGGTAAGATTGATTTACAGGGCTCCTCGTTTCGATACAAGCTTAACATGCAAAAAGGCTACCCTAGTCTCTGCAGGGCATCAAGGTTAGACCGTTCGCGATTGGCAATGGTGGCCGATGCTTTGAAATCAAAAAACTCTAGAAAGAAGAAAATTCAAATTGAAGTGCCTATAAGGGCGAAATAAAGTTAAAAGGTTTAGTCCCAGGTGACTAACCTTCTTGGCAAGGTCTGAAAATCCAAAGATTCCCCAAGTGCTTTTGCAAGTTAAAATTGGAAAAGTAAAGAAAGTGAAAGGACTACGAAGGCTAAAATAAAGGTTGAAAGGTTAATGTTTCCACGTGACCAACTTGTTCATGATTCTCTCTCT
>NW_017670568.1:388958-446816 GCF_001879085.1 Nicotiana attenuata | reverse complement strand
TTTTACCCGTTAGGGTTTAACCCGGTTTTTTTTTTACCGTTAAACCCCCTAACGGTTTTTACCCCGAAATTTTTTAAACCCCGGAAACTTTTTTTGGGAAAAAAAAACGTTTTTAGTAAAAAACCGTAAACTTTGAAAAACGGGTTTTTTTTATACCCCGTTTTTTACGAACGTTTTAGGACTTTTTCCTAAAAACCATTAGTATTTTTTAGGGTAAGCCGTAAAAACTTAGGAGTTTAGTTAGAAGTCGAAAAACGTTTATTAGTGAGTTTTTTTACCTAAGTACACGTGTACGCAACTACTCGCCTACTGGAGTCTACGTTTGCTCTAACTATCATCCGTTGACCCCCAAACGCGATCCCGACTTAATCCTTGAAATTTTACTCAAACTTTTAGATCCAAATCACTTGAATTCATTCCATAACATCCACATAGCTCGGAATCACTCCTACAAGGCATAAAACACACCATTAGTGCAAAACACTAGCGATTAAAGCTCAAACTCAATTAAAGTGTTGTAAATTAGAGTGTAATAATCGACTAAAATACGTAATTATAGCCTATCATCAACACCCCACACTTAAGCGTTGCTCGTCCTCGAGTCAACCAAAAATTTACTCCATCTATGAGCACTTAACATATTCGAAGCACACTACACCAATGACCATGGTTGATAGCAACAATTAAACTCTAGCATATGCAATCATCTTACACTTCCCTTTACTTATGTCACTCTTCAAAAATATTCAAACAAAGATAATATGCTCACAAAAACCCTAGCCTCAAAAATCGACTCAATGTCACAATGCACTCATGGATTGAATACCCAACGTTGTAGAGAAGTCTAATAACGTTACCTATCCCTCATGAAGCCATGTGCCCTCACAACAAGAATAAGAGAATACGTTGAACCCAACAAGTATAGTTTAAATACTCATATATATATCAAAGAACTCTCTCTCTCTCACACAAAAGAAGTCACATGCATACACTTGGTACCATAGGCTTGCCCATAATGTAAATCTCTACTAATGTAGGTTCGCTCGATCTAAAATCAATTAGGACTTTTTCATGGTTGTAATGTAGGCTAAGTGACGGGTAGGATATATTTAGGAATAGTGACTAACCCTCCTAAGCAATTTAACACATCACATAATCACTTGAAGCGCAAATTCTTCAATCCCAACTTCAGTTTCACAACTAAAATCACTCCCACAATGTTACCTCTTTCTTTAAGCACTACTTTAATTTATACCCCACTAGCAAGAACAAGACATCAATTTATTCACCTATATTTTCCTTCTTCTTCTTTTTTTTTCCAGATTTTTCCTCCTTTTTTCTTTCCTTCAGATTTTTCTTCGTTTTTTTTTCTTTTCAATTTCTGCTAATGGTGTATTATTTTACAAAACAAGTGCACCTTTCTTCCTTTTATTGGTTCCACTCAAAAGCCACCCCACACTTCGTTCCTTCTTACTTCTTTTAGCGCTCATCTCACAATTAAAGTGCTTTAAGAGGAAAAGGGATCAAAACAATACCAATTAAGAACAAAAAGGGTATAGGCTCGTAATGTGGGTGTCAAATAAAAGTCTATAGGCTCAAAAGGGTTAACTAGGGATAGATTTTATTTGTGATAAGCAATTAAGCTCAAAAAGGTCAAAGAAAGCCTAAAATCATTTTTTCAAATCGAGCATCACCTTAAATTTCGCTTCAACTCACAAACCGGGCAAGTTCTAGACACAAGTACAATACATGGACTACACATAAACCTCACCACACATGGCACATGACTCACTAAGGACGGTCTCATTCCGACTCTCAACAAATTCAAGTATTCACGGAGTCACGAGATATTAAGCATGAAGCACAAAGTGAACATAAGCCAAGAAAATGAGACATAGGTATCACAAGACATGCTATCCAACTAAGCAAGGCATCATCAATAATTTCAAATCATAGGGAAGATACTACACATGCCAAAGCCTAAATATGCTACTATCAAACAAGTCAAGGGCGCCTAGAAATCTCATCTTTCTTCCTCCATTATTCCCTAAATTCCTAATCTACTCTAAAAAAATAAAAGAAAAAATATAAAAGAAAAAACTACTACCCGGTTCAAACTACATCCCATGGAAAAGAACCGTTGCACAAAGAAAAACCACGGGGGATTATTACTACCTAAAGAAAGCTAAAAGACATATTTTTGTATTTTTTTTTGTTTAGACTTTAGTCCCTCAAGAAAACTGTCTAGGAGATCCATCGTCGGGAAAAGTCCCAATTTTTGTTTTTATTTTATTTTTTTTGTTTTTTTTTTAAAATTACTACACTAAGAACGAGTACTATAACTAAGCTAACATAGCCCAGAAAATCACCCAGACAATCTCCTCACCCCACACTTAAAATGGAGCAATGTCCTCAATGCACACTAAAAATAACAAGAGGGTAAAAGCAACTCCCTGGTAGGCCAAAGGCCGAAGAATTAGCAGCTCATGGGATACTCAGACTTCTCCCACGTATGATCCCTTGTGCGGGTACCTCACACAAAGTTTCAACCACCTGCTCGCTTTTACACATGCCTATTAGCTTTGACTTCATGCTCCTACTCCTACAAAATACAAAAATAATACTACCAAAAAAATGATACAATAAAAGAAAAGAAAAAAAATTTGGGTTGCCTCCCAACAAGCGCCGTATTTAACGTCGCAGCACGACGCCATCACTTTCACCACTTTTCCTTCCACTTTGAGGATATAAATTGCGCCCCCAATTTTGCATCAAATTTTCTGTCACGTTCATGGGGCGGTGGTGTAAAAATAAAGAACCCAAGTAGTAGGTATCGCATCTTGCACTTCTTGGCCTTTAAGTGAGGAATGTCGCTTTGTCCCCTTGGTATCACAAATTTCAGAATATACACACTTTGTTCCTCATCCATTTAATTCTCCATATGCTCGAATGGATCAATTCCCATGTCACCAACCAAACACAATATTGAAAAATATTTAGAATGAGGTCCAATACGCTCTAACTCCAAAATTGTATTATTTTTTACATCCTCAATTTCGCACTCTTCAACCTCGGCAACATCAACAAAAGCATGGTCTAATGATTGGTATTCTCGTTTTAACTCCTCAATTTGGCCTAGAAGATCTTTTTCAGCCTCACACAACTCATCACTAAATTGTTGGGCGTTACACGCATCAACTTTTGCACTCAATTGAGCCTCTAAGTCGTGAATAGAACTTCCAAATTGATCGATCTCTTGTCCCGGTTCAGCTCTTCCTTCTATAAATTGTTGCATCTCATTCATAATATTCTTACGGAAACCTCCATATTCCTCTAATAATTTCCCGTGCATATCAAGAATGCGAACATCGTGTTCTACATCATCCAATTCGTTACTCCTGTCAAACTCACAAGAATTATTAGAATCAACATAAGAAGGGATCGGAGTAGGATAACAACACTTAGGACAATTATTCCAATTTCCATCACAAATAGTACATGATGGAGATGGTGCACACAACTCGGCATTGGGAATGTTTTTACAATATTGCCACAAGTGAGGTCCTTTACAATATGGACAAGGATCACAAAAATAAGAATACTTACTATCCCACCACTTTTCGTTCAAAGATGCCATCTAAAAAAAATAAAAATATAATACTAACTACACTAGACTAAAATTAAAAACTTAAATAGATAAAAAGTAAAAATCTAATCTAGTAAAATAGTTAATTTCTAAGTCCCCGGCAACGGCGCCAAAAACTTGTTGCTCCCAAACGCATACGCAAGTATACGTGGTCGACAAGTAATATAGGATTATAAGTCCAGATATCGTACCCACAGGGACTTGTGATTAACTATTAGCTAAATTAGACTATCCTAATTTTCTAAACAATAATTAAACCGAGAAGTATTTGGTTCTAAACTAATTAAATAAAGAATATAAATAATGAACTTTTAACAGGGAGAAAGGGCAGACATTTATGATATCAATGTAATGAAAACGATCTAGAGTTATGGGCTATCTAACATTCCTAGTGTATTCTTCAATTGAATTGACTAACTAATTTATCTAGTTTATTGGTTGACAGGGTTAATATTGCTTGTAGCCTTCTCCCGAAGTACCACTCGCCTATTCAAGCTAACCTAACGCCTATATTCCTATGGAATTAGGATTAACAAGAACGCATTTACAATTCCCGTATAGTAACCAAGCAAGGCGATTAGGTATATTCCTATCCTAACCGCAAATCCGCTCCCCCTAAGAGTTAAGATCTTGCTCTACTCAATCTTATATGCAATCTAGATTTCCCTCTCCCAAGTTCAATCCTAAATTCGTATATAGATTCAATGGGTGATCAAGCAATCAAATAATTAAGCGCAAGATTGAATAAATAAACCAATATGATAAACTAAGAAAACAAAATCAATATCCGAATACCAATAGTCATGAAAGAACCACAACCCTAGAACGTGAAGTTTAGCTCCACATAGACATGGTAGCAAAACAACAAATCATACAAAGAAACATAAAAAGACTAAGTTGGTGGAAGAAAAGATGAAACCCGGCCTCCACGGCGGCTCTGTGCTCTTCCTTGGTCAAAAATTCCTCCCAAAAACGTTCTCCCATGTATATATACCAAGTAGGGTTGGGCCCAAACAATTATACCTTCTCCAATGTGAAAAAGGACACTTTTCCGGACGACACCTGCGCGAACTCTGCGCGACTTCGCGCAATTTTCGCGCACCCTTTCTGTCTCAGCTTGTAACATGCGCGAACTCTGCGCGACTTCGCACGGTCTTCGCGCGTCTGGTCGTTTTTCACCCTGTTACGTTCCGAATTAAGAAAAACGTAAAACATGAAAGTTGTAGCTCTTTGAGTTAGCTTTCCAACCATATATTTTAGAGCCAAAATGGAGTTCTGAGCGAAAAGTTATGTGTATTTTACTAGACAGTGTGCAATCTTCCTACTGGAGTCTTCATTTGCTCTAACTATCATCCGTTGACCCCCAAACGCGATCCCGGCTTAATTACCTAAACTTTCACTCAAACTTTTAAGCTCCAAATCACTTGAATTCATTCCATAACATCCACATAGCTCGGAATCAGTCCTACAAGGCATAAAACACACCATTAGTGCAAAACACTAGCGATTAAAGCTCAAACTCAATTAAAGTGTTGTAAATTAGAGTGTAATAATCGATTAAAATACGTAACTATAGCCTATCATCAAAAACCCGCAAAGGGCGCCACTGATTGGAAAAGAGGATCCTCACAGTCATTGGCATCGACACAGTCCTGGGCAAGGTTTCTCGGTTTCTAGGAGAAAGTTGTGATGAATTTCTGAGAGTTGGACGGTTTACAAGGATCAGGCACCCATTCCAAAAGGCATGTCATGTTCATTGAAGTCCGCATGCACTCTAGATTAGTCCTTCCTTCCTTTCCCCGAAAGGGGTACCTCTTGTCTAAATTCATTGTCCATTCCATTATTTGTTTTTTTTGAATCCCTTTCGGTCTAACTCTGTTCCAAAACTAAGACGAAGAAGGGATGGTAAGATTGATTTACAGGGCTCTCGTTTGATACAAGCTAACATGCAAAAAGGCACCCAGTCTCTGCAGGGGCATCAAGTTGACCCCGATTGGCAATGGTGGCCGATGCTTTGAAATAAAAAACTCTAGAAAGAAGAAAATCAAATTGAAGTGCCTATAAGGGCGAAATAAAGTTTAAAAGGTTTAGTCCCAGGTGACTAACCTTCTTGGCAAGGTCTGAAAATCCAAAGATTCCCCAATGCTTTGAAGTTAAAATTGGAAGAAAGAAAGTGAAAGGCCTACGAAGGCAAAATAAAGTTGAAAAGGTTATGTTCCACGTGACCAACTGTCATGATAAAGTTTTGGAAAAGCCAAGGGTTCTCCGGGACCAGAAATGAAATCGATCTCTAGGAAACAACCAATTGTAGTTGAAATCGTCATTAAAAGCCGACCAAGATCAAGTGAACTGAAACACTCAAGGCCGCAAAACCAACCACTGTTTTAAACTGACAATCGTTCTTTGTTTGAAAAATAGGAAAACAGGTTCAATTCAAAGCAACCTTGCAACAAGCAGGTGCAACCAAAAGAAACTGTGCGGAGACTAAAATAGCTCTACGGCAACAACCACTCCAAAAAGGGAAGTCTTCTCCTAAAATTCTTTCCCGCATTTTACTCATTTTCTTAATAAAAGGAAAAGAAAAAGAAAGAAAATTCCAAATTATGATAGTATAGGGTCTCCAATCCCTAGCTGCATTTTCCAACAAAAAGTCTCCACTCCCTAGTTGATTTTTATGTTAGACATAGGGTCTTCACTCCCTAGTCTCTTTTCCAACATAGGGTCTCCACTCACTAGTTGACTTTATTTTTATACATCGGTCCTCTACTCCCAAGTCGCATTTCCAACATAGGGTCTTCACTCCCTAGTTGATGTTTATTTTAGACATAGGGTCTCCACTCCCTATTCTGCTTCTCAAACGTAGGGTCTCCACTCCCTAGTTGATGATATTTTAGACATAGAGTCTCCACTCCCTAGTTGATGATATTTTAGACATAGGATGGGTCTCCACTCCCTAGTCGCTTTTCCAATATAGGGTCTCCACTCCCTAGTTGATTTTGTTTTAGACATAGGGTCTCCATTCCCTAGTTGATTTTATTTTAGACATAGGGTCTCCACTCCTTAGTTGATATTATTTTAGACATAGGGTATCCACTCCCTAGTTGCTCTTCTAACATAGGTTCGTCACTCTCTAGTTGAAGTTGATTTAGACATAGGGTCTCCACTCCCTAGTCGTTTTCCCAACATAAGGTCTCCATTCCCTAGTTGATTTTATTTTAGACATAGGGTCTCTACTCCCTAGTTGTTTTTCCAACATAGGATCTCCACTCCCTAGTTGATTTTGTTTTAGACATAGGGTCTCCATTCCCTAGTTGATTTTATTTTAGTCATAGGGTCTTCACTCCCTAGCTGATTTTATTTTAGACATAGGGTATCCACTCCCTAGTCGCTCTTCCAACATAGGGTCATCACTCTCGAGTTGAAGTTGATTTAGACATAGGGTCTCCACTCCCTAGTCACTTTTCCAACATAGGGTCTCCACTCCCTAGTTTCTTTTCCAACATAGGGTCTCCACTCCCTAGTTTCTTTTCCAATATAGGGTCTCCACTCCCTAGTTTTTTTCCCACATAGGGTCTCCACTCCCTAGTTGCTTTCATTTTAGACATAGGGTCTCCACCTGGGGCAAAAAAATTTTGTTCGTTCGTTTGTTTTGGTGTCAGAGTGGGTTTTTACCTCAAGGTATAGGGTTCAAGATGACCAAAAGAAGACGTCTCAATCCAAAATAAAGAAAAGAAAAGAAGTGAATCCAAAGTGCAGAAGGGGAGAAAAGATGTGGATTTCTCAAGACATGACTGAAGTCACAAGCTTTGCATGTCCCATTTTGATCCAAAAAAGCCGAAGAAGAATGAACTCGCACCTGCAGCTAGCAAGCATCAAGGTTCAGATCATAGTCTGTATGAAGAACCAGGCAAGACTCAAGATCTAGTTTCAGAAGACTTAGAGATAAGAACCTTGTAACTTATAACTGATAGGCTTGTTTAGTTTCTTTTAATTTTAATTTTGGTGTAATAAGGAGCTTAGCAAGCAGTAACAGCAGCAACAACAGTGGCTATTCGGTAGTCCCAGCTACCAAAACCTCCAGAACTACACTGACCTGATTCCTTTATAGCCAAGGATATGTAGGCAAGCTCTGAAGCAAGGTTCAATCAAACTTTTTCAAAATGTTTCCCCTGGAGTATAAAACAAGAAAAAATTGTTCATGATTGCTCACTTTAACTTTGCACGAAAACTCTTCATGTTTCCGAGCAAAGAGGGGCAGCTGTGAGCACCTAATTTTTTTCCCACATAGAAAATTACTCCAAAAAAATAATTTTATTTTTTTAATGAATTTTAGGAGTTTTTCTTTATTTGGTTATGCATTTATTCACGCTGTTTATGCATGTTAAGAATATCATAAACCATAAAAATCATAAAATATGTTCAAATCTTAATTTCATAGCCTTTTAGATTTTAAATTGCATTTTAGGATTTAATTACATTTTTAAATACATCATTTAAATAACTAAAAATCAAAAAATACATTCTTAGGTTAGTTAATTAATTAGGTCATTAGTCAATCATTAGGTAAAACAGATAAATAATTTGGACATAATAATTAAATTAAACTAAAGTGGCCAACATTGCAAAATATAAAGAAGGAAAAGAGAAGGGACTATGGCTTCATATCTCTGAACTAGGCCAAAACCAGCCCAATTACTCCACAAGCCCATCTCCTTTAGAAACCTAATTTCGTCCCAGCCCAATTACCTGGTCCAACCCTGCCCATATCACTACCCAAAATGACGTAGTTTGGGATCGAAACTACATCGTTTCCTAGCCTCTCCCTCATCTCCAACAAAAGCAACCATGATTCCCTAAGAAAGAACAGATGAAGGATTCCCCTCTTGAGAGGGGATGTTTAAAGGGCTGGTTTTGATGTTGGATTTGTAGGGATTCCATGGCTGTTTTAGAGGTATTATAATGGAGATTTTGTGGTAATATCATGGCAGAAAACTGCTATGTTTTGGCTTATTTACTACTGAAATATTTTGAAAGTCTGTTTGTGGTTAATTCTTCGCAATTTAAATTTCAAGTTGCATATTAATTGGAATGTGAGCAGAAGTTTAAGTATTTTATATCTTGTTCCCTTAAGCAAGGATGGATTAATAAAGTCTTGGTGATGGGTCAAAATTCTTTTGCTCCTAATGTCACTTTTCTTATTGGATTTTCTCAATTCCTCATATGTGCAGTTCATTAGAATTATATATTAAAAGCTCAAATAGTCTGTTAGTCCAATAGCCTTAACTAAATCACATCATGTCTTCTAAAAATCCCTTGTCCATAATTCAAGCTTTACAGTAATCGTAAACTTAGGAAGAGAACAAATAAACTCATGAATATCGTAGCTTGCTTTACGCGCGATTAATAAATAAATCATCATGACTATGGGTACGGTTCCCGGGGCATGGTGACAATACTAATGATAGAAACTAAGCGTTCACCAAACTGTATAGAGAACCAGGTTCTCTATCAATTCCCGTGTAAGCAACAAACTATCAGTATAGGAAATCAAGTTCTTTATTTGTTCCCATAGTAAATCGGCAGTAAATAAAGAACCCAGAGGAATTTTACATGGAAAACTCCCAGCTCAACGGGATTAAAAACCACGACCTACCATTGTAGGATTTCCAACTTCACTACTGAGCAATCTTTGGATTACAACATATTGTAACCTAGGATTCAACCTCTTAATCCCTCATTAACTTGTAACTACAATATTACAAGCTACTTTGTAATAACTCTATTACAAAGATCTAATCACTTACTAACTTGTAACAACACTATTACAAGCCACTTTGTAATAACTCTATTACAAAGACTTCACAACTCGACTAACTCTAGCCAAGACACAAACACAAGGGTTTATGATTTACAAAAGGTTTCTTACACAATGCTTCTAACTAAGCTAAGTAGGAGTTACAAATGAAGAACAAATAACAAAGACTCAACAAACCTAAGAACTTAAGATATCTTCAATCTTTAGATCTGGTCATTGAGGTTGCAATAGCTTTGTTCTTGAGAGAGGTTGTGGCTAGCACTTGAGAGAATATTTTTTTTTCAAGTGTTCAAGTGATTGTGTTTTACCTCCCTTGTTGTTAATAATACCTGTGTGACCTCACATATAATGATGTAAGCAAGGTAGGTAAAAAGGTTTCTGCAGAAAGGTGACTGCTGCACTGTTCCTGCACTGTAGCGTGTGCAGGCAGCACTTTCCAGCTGGAGAGTTGACTTCGTACAGTCACCTCGAGAACTTGTAGGGACCTGTTCCCTCACCTGTTCCTTCGACTCTGAAGAGTTGAGCCATATCCCAAACTGGAACATTGTGATCTTAAAGTCTTGAGAATGTTTAAAGCTGTAGAGTTGACTATACGACGACCAGGGGAGCTGATCCATATCAGTTCCCTCTGTTGTTCCCTTATCTTATTTCGTTGAGAATTGAACCAGACATCTAATTGGTTACTCTGAACGCAAGAGAACTAATTGTGTCAGGTTCCTTATCTGGTTCTCTCATGAAGTTTGTCAAATCATCAAAACAAAAGACGCATAACTTATCACGTAATCTCCAAGTCTAGTGTGTATTTCACGTGACTCGACCATCACTTTAAATAATAATTAAAATCAACATGTTGTAGATCGTAGTTGCGTTTCACGTGACGCGATTCGCAATATGTACAAAAATAAATAAGTGTGCGACATAGCAACTTGTTCAGATAAATCCCATAAATACTAAAAGCGATTGAATTAATAAAAAATGGTTAGAGGATAAAACGTACAATATGTTTAAAACAGCTAATAAATCAAATAATTAGGTTGATTGTTAATAGTTGAGCAACCGTGCTAAAACCACGGAACTCGGGAGTGCCTCAAACCTTCTCCCGGGTTAATAGAATTGCTTACCCGGTCTTTTGTGTTCGCGGACTTTAAAACAGAGTCAAATTTCCGCGATTTGGAATTTTAAAATTAACTGGTGATTTGGAACACCATAAATTTATTCCAAGTGGTGACTCTGAAATAAATAATCCTATTTCAAATAATGTCACTTTATTGGAAAAACTCCATATTCCCCCAAATGATGGAACCCACCGTTGGAGGAGCAGAGTCTTTAGCCTTGTTCTTGTTCTTTGAAGAACCGACGCGCTTTGAATAAGAAGCCATTAAATAGAAGAGGGAAAAGGTTTTTGGTTTGAAGAGGATTAGAAAAATAAAAAATGGAGAACAAAGATGCAAGTCTTCGCTCGAGAAATTATGAAGTGCATGGAAGAAGGATGATGCGTATAAGTAAAATTTTGGCAGTTAAATTCATGGCCATGATTATCTTGATATCGGCAAAAGCTGTGCTGAATCGTGGGATGACGCGTGTTCGGAGAATTAAATGCGGAGAGACATGCGTCTAATCAACCGTCACAAGACTTCAGAGGGAGTTATAGTAATTCCCGCCAAAGGGGTATTTCTACCAACTTCACGGTAACACAACGTTATGTCACCGGAAAGCAGGGGGACTATTTGTATAGGGTAAAATATGATATGACAAGTGGTCATCTAAAGGAAAGATACGTGGAACCCAAGACGGGGATGGCCGAAGACCGAACGCATCAATTTCGCTTGTCATCGGGAGGGATAACGTGTGTATTAAATGCTCTGTGCTCGTAACATTTAACAAAGAATATTCTGAAGCATCAAGAGCGACGGCCCATTACAAAGAATACGACATTTATATTCACCGTTACATCTTCATCAGTGACCAAATTGACATTAAAGGAGGGCACGATCTTAGGACCTCCTTCCATAGAAACAACTATATATTGTGAGCCCAGTTATCATTGTAAAGAACACAATTTTTTGGCTAACTTACACTACATTCTACACAAAGCTCACTACAATTTTACTTTCTCGCTTTTTGATCTCATTATTGTTGTGCCTGGAAACCTTGTTCCCGTAACTTCGTTTTTGCTGTTTCATCTACATTTTAAGGCTAAGTATTGTATAATTCTTTAATTATTTTATTATTTCAGGATCAAATTAGTTCACTTGTCTAGAAACCACGTATAATTTCAATTGTACCGTTTTACAGGTAAACAATTATATATTTTTTAAAAAAAATATTTTTGCCACCTAACCAAACATCAGAAAATATTTTTCTACGTAACAAATACACCCTCACCTTAGTTGCATTTTCTTTAGCTTAATCAAAGGTTAATTGAGTATAAGAACCTAATTCACTTGAAACCACTCCAAGCTCTCTCTCTGATTGTTCTGTTATGTTAAGCATATCCTTTACTAGCTACTTTAGTTCTTATTTCTCTTGTACTAGTTGTTTCGACCATATGTTGACATATCAAATGGGTGGAGTACTTAGTTGAGGAGTTTATTGAAAACATCTTCGATTGAATTTACATCCTCGTTTTATGCCAATCAAACAAGTGGAATCAAGAGAGGGCTTAGAAAGTTTTCAATTAAGGACTAACTTAAATAATGCAAAAGATAATATCTATAAAGGATAATTTCCAACCATACAATTTGGATGATCGTGACCATGAAAAACATTATTGTAGAATGATCTTGACCATTCTTACCACATGTACAATGAAACACCAGAATTCAATGAAAGGGACACTTCAATCCAGCTACTTACAACTCATCACTTTCCCGGGACCAACCTTTTCCAATCCAACTATCCCACACTGAATCAAAACAAAAACGACAAAAGAAAAAGAAATTAAGAAAAAAGACAATACAATCTCAAATGAAACATATTTCACTTATCAGACCAAAAACCAACAATCAAGTTTCTCTCCTTCCCCTGTTGGCTGCTATACCCTCAGCCCAAGGCTCAAATTGTTATACCCCATGTTTTCATACGTGGAGCATGCCATTAGTAAATTGATATAAGCTCGAAAATAAGATGTTATATCCCGCATTTTTGGACGTTAAAGTTTCGTCGTAAGTTAATCGGCGCAAGCTCGGAAATGAGATTATGTTGAGGTTACGAATATTATGCTATTTCAAACAAGTGATAAGTAAATTCGTGAAGATGAGAGGGTAAGCGAATCGAAGAAAATGAGTTTCGTCAAAGTTTGACAATTTGGGATAAAGCTATAATACCTGGTATTTATGGACTAATACCATACAAGGTACCACATGACCATGGTAGTACTATGTATAAAGTGTGTTAAAGTGAGTAATATTTTAAGTAATTTGAGATAATTCTTAATTATGTGGATAATTGCATAATTATAAATTTTAGTGGAAGATTAACTAAAATTATTGGATAAGTTCAATGTCCCCGACGTGGCAGCAAATTAGGTGTGGATTAAAGTCCAAGTGAGTGACTCCTGTACTATGGAGCAATTAAAGAGAATTGTGGCAAGTCATCACCCACATTGATAAAGACAATTAAAGAAGATGTCTTGCTAAGCCTATCATTTTAGAGCATACAGATTGTGCCTATTCTCATTCATCACATACTTATCCAACCCCTATAGCAAGGAAAATTCCAACTTCATGTTCATAGAAATTTAAGAAAACACTAAGTTGATTAAAAGGGACTAATTCTTGAGACAACAAATGGAAAATCTCAACAAGACTTCATATGAATCCTTACAATGCTTAGCAACGTGAGAATTTTCAATTCTAAGGGAGTACGGTGCAATCTTTCTCAAGAATATTATACGGATTTTTCCCTACTTCGATCCAATGTTACGTGATTTATCGCAATTGGCATATGTTAGAGGGATTGTCAAGATAATCGGCTCAGGTATGTTAAGACTATCCCTTCTTTCCTTTTGGCATGATCCATACGATGCAAACGAAACGAGCAAATGTACAACTTCCATAAATGACTTTATTCATAGAAATGCTAGAGATACTTATATTCTTGATTCCCCATGCGTCATATTATTATATCATCTGTTTATGGGTCTCAGAAAATACGTAAGTTGAAAAAGTTTACTTTATGATATTATTCAAAGGCATAATGGTCTTATGACATTCCAAAAGATTTTATTGGCGTACTTCTCATGCATTGCATTCACATATACATGTATATTGACCCATGACCAGATGGCGTTATATGCGCACCACCACCTGATCAGTTGGCATACGTTGATGATTTTGCCCACAGTAGTCGAGATGATATGATGGATGCTCTCAGAGGCTTGATGATGTTGTGAACATATGTACCTATGCACGACATGACATTCATACGCATATGCATGACACTGTAAGTATTTCATGATTTACAGAGTTATCCAGACTTACAGGTTGAGTCATTTACTCTATATTTCTTCCATGTCTTTTATGTACTTATTTATGTGCCTTACATACTCGGTACATTATTTGTACGGACGTCCCTTTTGCCTGGGGACGCAGCGTTTCATGCCCGCATGTCTCGATAGACAGGTCGAGAGTCCTCCAAGTAGGCTATCAGCTTAGCGAAAGATGTTGGTGCGCTCCATTTGCTCCGGAGTTGCTTGTTTTATCAGTATGATTTAGACGCGTACTGTTTGGTATGGCGGGGCCCTGTCCCGACCTTTATGATAAGTATGTACTCTTAGAGGTTGTAGACAAATGTCATGTAAACGGATGCTTGTATGGCCTTGCCGGCCTATGTTTTAAGTTTACAAATGATCATGTTGGCCTTATAGGCCCGTATGTCACATGTATAATTTTTTATATCAGGTTGGGTCGTCCTATATTGAGTATTCCCCTATGTTTATTCTGGCTAGCCCATGAAGGCCCGTTGGCTCATTTGCCAATGAAAGTACAATAAGAAAGATCTGTTATGTTGGTACTCGATTAAGTAAGGTACCGAGTGCCCGCTGCGGCCCATAGGTTTGGGATATGACACAAATCCTCACCTAAGAATTTCTTTTCCATTTTCTTTAACTATCCGGTGTGATTAATTAAGATTTGTGCTGTAAAAATTATTGGGATTCACTGCTTCCTATAAGGCCATCTCCAACCCTTGCCTCCATTTTCGTCTTCAAAATGGAGTAAACTCAAAAATAGAATAAATTTACTCCAACCATTACTCCAAAAAAGAATATTTATTTTATATTCTTCTCTCTTCAATATTATATTATTATCTTTATTTAAATTTTATTTTCTTATTTCTATTAAAAAAAATCTATTCTTTTTCTTTTTTACATATTTATCACATCTAATTTAATATAAAATTATTTTATATCATAAATTTTTAAGTAATATAATTTGTAAGCAAAAATTACAGATTATATATATTAACGGATCATTCTGTCACGATCCGGATTTTCCACCCACGAGAATCGTGATGGCGCCTACTAGTGAAAGCTAGGCAAGCCAACCATTTGATCTATTTACCTTCTTTCCATTTTTATTCTTTAACAGTTAATAACAAACATTTCATAAACAACGGAATTTAATAAGCGGAAGACTAAATCGCAACATATTAATAAAGGTGCCAATACCAATCCATACATAACTACCCAAGACTGGTGCAACAATTTCACAGACGGTCTAGGAATACTACAAACAAGGTCCGAAAAATAAATACAACATTGTTTCTGAAATACGTAAATGAAACAGGATGAAAGGATAGAGGGAGACCTAAGGCCTGCGGACGCCTGCAGGACTACCTCGGGTCTCCGCCACTAAAGGCAGCAACCTCACTGTGGTCCAAAAGCTACAGCACCGGGATTTGCACACAGTATAGAGTGTAGTATCAGCACAACCGACCCCATGTGCTGGTAAGTGTCTAGCCTAACCTAGGCGAAGTAGTGACGAGGCTAGGACCAGACTACCAAATAAACCTGTGCAGTTAAATCATATACAACGGAAAATAAAGGTAGAACTTCACAATTAAAGATAAGAAGGGGGAATCATGCTGCGGGGATCAACAAGTATCAGCAGAAAACCAACAGTTAAATGTAGAGAAACCATAACTCAATTATCAATAAAAATAAGAAAATCAAAAACAAGTGCACGGCATCACCCTTCATGCTTTAACACTCTCTCACAAATATCATGCACGGCATCACCCTTCGTGCTTTACATTCTTCCTCACCCAAGAAACAATCATAGAGCAATTTGGGCAAGGGAATCAATAGCATCACAATAAAATCAAGTAGCAACAGGAAATCAGTAAGTAAACGTAAAGAACACCATAACTCAATTATCAGTATAATCAGGAAAATCAAGGACAAGTGCACGACATCACCTTTCGTGCTTTTACTCTCGTCCTCACCATGAGAATCAATATAATTGGCACGGCAACACCCTTCGTGCTTTTACCTCACATAATCACTCATATAAAGGCACAAAATTGTACATCGTGCGGCACGGCATCACCCTTCGTGCATTAACACTCTCTCACAAATATCATGCACGGCATCACCCTTCGTGCTTTAACACTCTGCCTCACCCAAACAACAATCACAAGCAATAAGGGCAAGGGAGTAAATGAAATCACAATATAATCCCGGCAAGGGAACCATAGTACAACAACCATTTCCCGGCAAGGGAACAATAACAAAAGCAACAACATCCCGGCAAGGGAGATAACATTAAATGCAACAACATCCCGGCAAGGGAGACAATTAATCCTTTTCTCTTTTTCACATTTACTTCACAACACGATTCACAACTTGAGCCAATGCTCTATAATGTTCAATTTCCAGCAATAATTCCACAAGTCATTTCACCACTTGAGCCGACGCTCTTCAATGTTCAATTATCAAAATTTCTTCCACAAGCCTTGTTCAACAATAGAGATATCACATAAGGCATGAACAATACAAAACAGAGTCATATTAGTCATAGCACATGACTCACGGGCATGCTTGACACCAACGTATAGATACTCGTCACCATGCCTATACGTCGTACTCAACAATTAACACATAGCAAATAGGACACAACTCCTAATCAATCAAGCTAAGGTTAGACCAAACACTTACCTCGATGCCACGAGCACAATTCAAGTCTCAACTATCGTTTTACCTCTTGATTCCACCACCAATTTGCTCGTATCTAGCCACAAGTTACTTAACTATATCAATAAATGCTATATGAATCAATTCCAATGCATGAAAATAGGTTTTCTAAATTTTTCCCCAAAAAGTCAAAAATTGACCCCGGGCCCACATGGTCAAAACCCGAGGTTCGAACCAAAACCCGATTACCCATTCACCCACGAACCCAAATATATATAATTTGTTTTGAAATCGAACCTCAAATCGAGGTCCAAATCCCCAAACTTAGAAAAACCTAGGTTCTACCCAAAACACCCAATTTCCCCATGAAAACCTTTGATTTTGAGTTGAAATCATGAGAAAAGATGTTAAAGATTAATGAAAACGAGTTAGAAATGACATACAATCGATTTGGCAGAGTACTTGTCTTTGGAAAATCGCCCAAGAGGGTTTATGTTTTGAAAGAGTTTGAAAAATGAAAGATTTTCGGCTAAGTTATGAATTTGAAGGTTGCAGATGTCGCAATTGCGACAAGGGTTTGCAATTGCGAACCCTTTAGAAGACTGCTATCATCGCATTTGCAATTAATGTTCGCAATTGCGAACTCGCTTTTGCAATTGTCGCATTTGCGACACTGAAGGATTCCAGGACACTTCGCAAATGTGATGGGCCCTTCGCAGTTGCGATATCTCTTTTGCGATGACTACGTCGCATTTGCGACCCCAAGGCAGACCAGGTCTTTTTTGCATTTGCGATAAGCGTTCGCATTTGCGGGCTCGCATTTGCAATGCGAAGCCTGCAGACCTGCAACACCAGCAATTCCTAAGTGCAAATTTCACTCCGTGGCCTTTCCAAAACTCATCCGAGCCCTCGGGGCTCCAAACCAAACATGCACGCAAGTCCAAAAACATCATACGGACTTGCTCGTGCGATCAAATCATCAAAATAACATCAATAACTATGAATTAAGCCTCAACTTGCTCGTGCGATCAAATCATCAAAATAACATCAATAACTATGAATTAAGCCTCAAATTCATGAAATCACTTAAGAACATCAAATTTTCCAATTTTTTCTCAAATAAGGTCCGATTCACGTCATATGACTTTCGTTTCTTACCAAACTTTACAGGCTCAACTTAAATCACATATAAGACCTGTACCGGGCTCCGAAACCAAAATACGGGCCCGATACCATCAAATTTCAAACACATTTCATTTCCAAAAACTCATATATATTCTAGAAAACAATTTTCTTTAAAAATTCATTTCTCGAGCTTGGGACCTCGGAATTCGATTCCGGGCATACGCCCAAGCCCCATATTTTCCTACGGATCCGGGTCCGGGTCCGTTTACCCAAAATGTTGACCGAAGTCAACTTAAATTCATTTTTAAAGTAAAATTTATCATTTTTCACAATCTTCACATAAAGGCTTTTCGGATACGCGCCCGGCGTACGCAAATCGAGGTGAGATAAAAAGGAGGTTTCAAGGCCTCGGAACACAGAATTTACTTTTAAAACGAGTGATGAACTTTTGGGTCATCAAAAATTCAAATAAAAATGAAATCATTGAGATACAAGATAATTAAATACATATTACATTATGGTAAAATTCAGATTATATACTACATAAATATTGGACTTCCACCTCTAGTATGCTCCCATAAACGATCTATTAATGCAATGCGAAGTGCAAAATAAGCATCTTTGTCCTTAATTCTTTTGTGAGCTAAAAGTTATTCAAATCAGTGATTTTTATCTACTACCATTTCTACCTTTGGAGGTGCACATTCCCAATCATCTTGAATTGGTTCATTAAGATCAAACTCATAAAATCTGTTCAATTATAACTTATAATATAATTAACTTATAATTTTACATTAAAATAATAAATGCACGAAAATTAATTTATCAAAATTTTATGCCAAAGTTAATATGTAAAATTAATATTATAAAGATATTACATAAACATAATTAGGTATTGTTGACATGTGATCTTTGACCCTCCCCGAAATTTTACCCATTTTTAGCGTGTAAATATTTAATGTAGGCCTAATATAGCTATTTCAACTATTTTTGACTTCTTTACTTTATTTTATTATCAGAAATGAAAATTACAAAAAAAAAAATATTTTAGTTTATGTATTTGTCATAAATTTGAAAAAATGCAAAAAAATAGTACCCTATTTTTATCTTTATATAATTTCGAAAATACAAAAAATAGTTTCATGTTTATTTTAATTAATTAGGATTAGTTTTGACATGGTGTAGTATTTCTATCTTATTTTAAAAGGTATTGTGTAGTCTAGGGACCCTTCTAGACTCTAATAAAAAGACCCTAAGGACTTAACACAAAAAGCCTAGGGACTAATTGGCAAAATACACAAAATATAACCCTAATCCCTACCCCTATATAATAGTACCTCCACCCTATAAAAAAAAAAAAGGAAAAAAGAAAAAAAAGGCCTGAAACCTAAAGAGAAGGAGCCGCAATTCCGAAAATCCATGACCCCCCCTATCCCCATCGTCGCCTCCTTGCTAAAATCCATCGTCTTCAGGGAATCGAGTAGCACCGGCACTTGAGCAGAAAACCAACGACCACTGTTTCTGTTTCTTCGTCTGTCACTACTCACGCACACACAGCCCATAAATAGAATAGCAGCTACACCAAAACGAGAGAACTCCCCATCGCTGCTCCTTCTCCGTCGTTGCTTCTCCTTATCCGGTCAAAATCCGACGACAATCTCCAAAAAGAGCAACAGCCATTTCCTTGAAGCCAAAGCTTCTTCTTCTCCATTGACACAGCTAAAAAAAAAAGACGAACAGCAACCACAGAAGAACGACCTTCTTCATCGAGCAGCTTCAGCCGTCTCTCACGTCAAAAACGACCACCCTTGTTATGCCCTTCGTCCGTTTCCTCTAGCCATTTCCAGCAGAAAACAACCACGACACACGTACACGCTGAAAACAGTGAGGAGTTCAAAAGCTCGTTTAACACTTTTCCAGCGAGTCTTGAATTTTTCTGGTCGAGTTTTCGATGACTATTCTGTTGGTTCTTTGTCAAGTTTGAATCCATCATGGAGTTCGTTTGCGAGATCTGTGCAGCGCCATATATTGAAGTGTTGAGTTCGTCGAGGCCGATTTAAAAATTCGTTCGAGGTTGCCGAAGTTCTGATTGAAGTTCCCGGTCAGAGGTTTAGTTCACGTCCCAGCTTTGGAAGTCATTTTCTTCATTGTAGACTATTTTGATGCTCTAACCCATTGAAGCAGTCGTTTCCTAAAGGTCATGTATTAACCCTATTTTTTTTTCAATTTCTAGATCTTGTGTCTTGGATGTTTGAATTGTTTGTTTTGTTCTCCTATTTTTGCTTACTGCTTACGTGATGGATGCTAATTTTGTTCATTTCTCCTATTACTGCTTACTGCTTAGTTTCAACAAGTACACCATGGATTTCGACTTTCCTGATGAGATGCTAATTTTGTCCATTTCTGTATTAGCATGTTAGAAATGGATTTCCATTTAATAGATTTTTAAAGTTTTGTAGTAACTTGAGAAATTCGATAATATGCATAGTAGTTGTAGTGTTGTGCATGCGATTTGGGCATTGTGTATAAAACTATATCACTTAGGTCTCTCCTGTTTCTGTTGTCTTGCTACTCGTATCCAAATATGATTACGGTTTCTAAAAATAAATATTCGTAGCTTGCTTTAGGCATGTTTAATATACCATCGTGGTTGTGTACACGTTCGCGTGACATAATTACAATCTTAAAAAAAAAAAAACAAAATCGGAGTATGCGTTCGCGCAACTTCGGCCCAAATTTTCTCAATAATAATAAGCGTTATTAATTGTGGACACGTCCGCGTGACATGATTTTTGATGCGCCAAACAAGCGGGTATACGTACGCGTAACCCGTCTCAGAATAATTTTCATATTAAGAGCGGTGAAAGAAGTAAACGCACATAGGTTCTAAAATCAGTAATTAAATAATTTCATGAGCCAAGTAGGATTAAAGCGACCGTGCTAGAACCACGGAACTCGGGAGTGCCTAACACCTTCTCCCGGGTTAACAGAATTCCTTACCCGGATTTCTGGTTCGCAGACTATAATAACAGAGTCATTCTTTTCCTCGATTCGGGATTAAAACCGGTGACTTGGGACACCATAAATCTCCCAAGTGGCGACTCTGATTCTTTTTAATAAATCCCGTTTCGATTGTCACTTCAAGTTGGAAATAACTCCCTTTATTATATTCCTTTACGGGGTGTAGTAATGTAAAAAGGAGGTGTGACAATTAGGGCACCTAGTCTCTACGACTAGGTAAGCCTAAACAATTACGGAAATAATAAGAACAAAAGTAAAACTCACAACTAACTGCAACAATAATAACATAACTAAATACCATGTCACTCAGCATGTACAATAACCAACTCCTCAATACTACACAGTCTTCCCCAAACTCGGAACAACATGAGTCATAAACTACAGAAGGAAAACTAGTGTCTCAATATATCAGAGTCTAACAAAAGAAGTACAGGAGATAATAGACATAGGGGACAATAGAGGGGGACTCCGAGGCTGTGGACGCGGAAGATATACCTTGAAGTCTCCAACTGTCATTGCTCACTGATGACGTAGCTGGTATGAAGTACCTGGATCTGCACACGAAAACATGTGCAGAAGAGTAGCATGAGTACACCACAACGGTACCCAGTAAGTGTCAAGCCTAACCTCATACGGTTAGTGACGAGGTCGGTCAGGGCCATACTAGTATATATATATAAAACAAGACAAAACGAAATACCGCAGTATGATAAAGACTGAACTTTAACAAAGAGGAAATCACAAAAACATAATAGTACAGTGAACAAAAATAACAATAGGGGATCTCCCGAGATACCGTCTCGTAGTCACACAAGTAAATGTGCAGGGGGATCTCGCGGAATACCGTTCTGTAGTCCCAAAAATAAATGAGCACGGGGATCTCCCGGTATATCGTCTCGTAGTCCCAAAGTAAATATGCAGGGGGATCTCCCGGAATACCGTTCCATAGTCTCAAAATAAATACGCAGCTCAAACAATTGAGATAACAGCTATAACACGAAACCCTACAGTTTAGACTAAGTACAAGTCAAGGAAGAAGCAGGAAATCCACTAAGCATGATGCACAGAGTTCAAATAAGTATTTAAGACATGTAGGCATGCTATTCTAGACTAACAGGATAATTACACATGCTAGTATAACTCAAATAAAGTGAAACAAATTATTACTCAGTGAAATACAGAGTTTTACTGCACGTAGCCCGTGTACGCACTCCTCACCTCACGTGCACAGCGCTCACATATCACAACAATACCAAATCCTAAGAGGAGTTCCCCCACACAAGGTTAGGCAAGCCACTTACCTCGAACCAAGCTCAATCAATCGATAACAATGCCTTTTCCACAAATATCCGACTCCAAATGGCCTAAATCTAGTCAAAAGCAATTACATATCTTAAAAATAACTATAATAGACTAATCTAATTAATGAAATCAAGACTTTTATAAGAAATTCAAAAATCAACCTAAAAAGCCTCCCCAGGCCCACATCTCGGAATCGGGTAAAAGTTAAAAAATATGAACACCCATTCACTCACGAGTTCACTCGTACCAAAATTATCCAAATACGATATCAAAATCCCAAACAAAACCCAAAATCTTAGTTAAAGAACTTCTTCCCATTTTTCCCAATTTTCAACCCAAATTCGAAAATAAATGATGAAATTAATGATAGGTTAGTGGGATATAATCAAAATCAAGTATAGAATCATTCCCCAATCGATGTCTCTGAAAATCCCTCAAAATCTCGTCCAAATCCGAACTCCCAAACTCAAGTTTTGATAAAATGGCCAAACCCTCATTTTTGAAAACTTATATTCTACCCAGGTAATTCCTTCTTTGTGAACGCGGTCAAACCCTCGCGACCAAACTTTCCCCTTCGCGAACGCGACTAATTCCTTGCGAACGCATAGGTTCCAGGGCCTACTGCTTCGCGAACGCGTAGAACAATTCCTTGGGGGTCCCAGCTGCTCCATTTCCCTTACGCAAACGCGATGCCCTTCACGCGTTCGCGATGCACTGATCATTAGACCTTCACGCACGCAACCCCATCTTCACGAACAAGAGAACATCTTCAGCTGGCCTCCTAGATGCCTTACGTGAACACGAGACCTCTCTCGCGAACGCGATGAAGAAAAGTCTGCAACAGAAAAAGCAGAAAATTTGCTATCTTTCCAAGTCCGAAAATGATCCGTTGAGCATCCGAAACACACCCGAGACCCCCGAGACCTCAACCAAACATACCGACCAGTCCTAAAACACCATACCAACATAGTCGAGCCCTCAAATCACATCAAACAACGCTAAAATCACAAATCACCCTCCAATCCAAACTTAATGAACTTGAAACTTCAAATTTCTATAACCGATGCCGAAACCTATCAAACAACGTCCGATTGACCTCAAATTTTGCAAACAAGTCATATTCAACATTACAGACGTACTCCAACTTACGGAATCGGAATCCGACCCAGATATCAAAATTTCCACTACCGGTCAAAATCTCCAAAAATTCGACTTTCGCCATTTCAAGCCTAAATTAGCTACAGACCTCCAAAGCACAATCCGAACACACCCCTATGTCCAAAATCACCCAACGGAGCTAACGGAATCGAATAAACTCACATAGTTCCGACTACGATCAAAATCCTAAGGCTTAAGCTTCCGTTTAGGGACTAAGTGTCCCAAAACAATCCGAAACCAAAAACAAAACCTCCCGGCAAGTCACATTAGCAGAAACAGATACGGGGAAGGTAGAAAATAGGGGATCAGGACTATTACTATTAAAACGACCGGCTAGGTCGTTACATCCTCCCCCTCTTAAAATAATCGTTCGTCCTCGAAAGAGCATAGAGACATACCTGAAGTGGTCAAAAGATGAGGATAATGGCAGCGCATATCCTGCTCGGTCTCCCAAGTCGCCTCCTCGACTGGCTAGCCCCTCCATTGAACCTTGTCTGAAGCAATTTTCTTTGATCTCATCTTTCGAACCTGCCTGTCCAAAATAGCCACTGGCTCCTCAACATAAGATAAATCCTTGTCCAACTGGACTAAGCTACAATCCAACACGTGAGATGGATCACCGTGATACTTCCGTAGCATGGAAACATGGAATACCGTATGAATTCCTTCTAGACTGGGAGGTAATTCAAGCTCATAAGCAACCTCCCCAACCCCGCAACAGCTCGAACGAGACAATAAACCTTGGGCTCAGTTTGCCCTTCTTCCCGAATCTCTTGACACCTTTCATGAGGGAAACCCGGAGCAAGACTTGCTCCCTAACCATGAATGCAATATCGCGAACCTTCCGATCTGCATAACTCTTCTGTCTGGACTGGGCTGTGCGAAGTTGATCATGAATCACCTTAACATTCTCCAAAGCATCTGAGCCAATTCTAAACCCAAAAGTCTAGCCTCGCCCGGCTCAAACCAACCCATTGGAGACCGATACCGCCTACCATACAAAGCCTCATACAGTGCCATCTGAATGCTCAACTGATAACTGTTGTTGTAGGCAAACTCTGCAAGTGGCAAGAACTGATCTAAAGAACCCCCAAACTCCATCACACAAGCACATAGCATATCCTCCAATATTTGAATAGAACGGTGTCTGAGGGTGGAATGATGTGCTCAACTCAAATCGAGTACCCAACTCATGTTGTACGACCCTCCAGAATTGCGATGTAAACTACGTACCCTGGTCAGAGATGATAGATACCAACACGCCATGAAGCTTAACAATCTCGCAAATATAAACTCGAGCTAGCTGCTCCGAAGAATAAGTAGTCATCACTAGAATGAAATGAGCCAACTTGGTCAACCTATCCACAATCACCCAAACTGCATCAAACTTCTGCTCAGTCCATGGACACCCAACAACGAAATCCATAGTGATCCACTCCCATTTTCATTCCGGAATCTCTAGCTTCTGAAGCAATCCACCTGGTTGCTGATGCTCATACTTCACCTCCTGGCAATTTAGACACCAAGCTATATACTCTACTATGTCCTTCTAAATTCTCCTCCACCAATAATGCTGCCTCAAGTCCTCATACATCTTCGCGGCACTCGGATGAATGGACCATCGCGAACTGTGAGTCTTCTTGAGAATCAACTCACGCAAACCATCTACATTGGGCACACATAGCCTGCCTTGTATCCTCAATGCACCATCATCTCCATTAGTGACCTTCTTAGCATCACCGTGTCCTTAAGGACAAGCAGGTGGTGGTCATCATACTGACATTCCCTAATACGATCATAATGAGAAGACTGAGAAACCACACAAGCCAAAACTTGACTCGGCTCAAGAATATCCAATCTAACAAACTTGTTGGCTAAGGCCTGATCATCCAACGCTAATGGCCTCTCTGCTGCTAGTAGATATGCTAAGCTCCCCAAACTCTCCGCCCTGCGACTCTAAGCATCGGCCACCACATAAGCTTACCTGGATGGTACAAAATGGTGATATCATAATCCTTAAGCAACTCCAACCACCTCTGCTGACACAAGTTAAGATCCTTTTGTTTCAACAGATGCTGAAAACTCCGATGATCAGTGTAGCTCTCACAAGGGACACTTGCTAACTCAAGGTCGTGGACAGGATAGTTCTTCTCATGCACCTTTAATTGTCTAGACGCATAGGCAATCACCCTACCGTCCTGCATCAACACCGCGCCGAGACCAATCCGCGACACATCACAAGATACAGTATAAGACCCGAACTTGTATGCATACCAATACTAGGGCCGTAGTCAAAGTTGTCTTGATCTTTTGAAAGCTCTCCTTACACTCCTCCGTCCACCTGAACGGAGCACTCTTCTGGGTCAGCCTGGTCATAGGTGCTGCTAGAGCGTCACTATGGGCGGGGCCAGGCTAGCCCAGCCCAGCCTACGTGGGCTTTAGCAATTGACGGGCTGGGCTGGGCTAGCCCACCATTTTGATGGGTCTTATAACGGTCAGCCCACCCCAGTCCTATGTGGGTTGCGGGCCCCAACGGGCCAGCCCAATATTTTTTAAAATATAATTTTATATTTTTTCTTTAAGTTCTTACCTAAAAAAATATTTAAAAGTTAAAAAATCTTATTGGAAAAATTTCACAGGACTTAATAAAATTTTATATTGTTCCAACATATCATAATAAACACTAAAAAGTAAAAGACAAGACTATATTTCATTCATTATAAGTGAAAACTCAACAAACTATTCAAGAGAACGTCCATGACGCTTATGGGATATCCAACACATCATCTTCATCAAACACATTTGAATCCGCTTGTGAGAAGGTTGTCTTAACATCTTCACTTTCATCTACATCTACAATTCGTATGCAATATTAATTAGTTAAATATTAAGAATAATTAAATTTTTAAAACTAATTAATGTTTTAAGACTTTGATCTTTTAATATGATGAGCTTAGTAAACTTTAAGCTTGGGATACTCTCTTGATATTTTTTGTGTCATATAATTTTTATATTTTAAATACATATTTTTATTAGGCCTACGGGCCGGCGTAGCCCAGCTTCAGTCAAGCCTTACGGGCTTATTCGGACCGGTCTTAAAAGCCTCGTTTTTAAATGGGCTCCAAAAATTCTAGCCCAACCCTACTAAATCACGGGCTGGGTTGGGTTGGGCTGGCCCAACGGGCCAAGCCCATATTGATGGTTCTAGGTGCTATAGTAGATGAGAAACCCTCTACAAATCGACGGCAATACCCCGCCAAACCAAGAAAACTCCAGATCTCCATAGCTGAGGACGGTCTGGGCCAACTCTGCACTGCTTCCACCTTCTTCGGATCCACCTTGATCCCTTCACTCGACACTACGTGACCCAAAAATGCCACTGAATCTAGCCAGAACTCACACTTTGAGAAATTTGCATATAACGTATTTTCTCTCAAGGTTTGGAGCACAATCCTCAGGTGCTGCTCATGATCCTCCTGCTCCGGGAGTACACCAGAATGTCGTCAATAAACACAATGACGAATGAGTCAAGTTAAGGCCGGAATACACTGTGCATCAAATGCATGAATGTTGTGGGGCGTTGGTCAGCCCAAATGACATCACAAAGAACTCGTAGTGACCATACTGAGTCCTGAAAGTAGTCTTCGGGATATCTGGCTCCCGTATCTTCAACTGATGATAGCCTGAACGCAAGTCAATCTTGGAAAACATTCTGGCACCCTGTAACTGATCAAATAACTCATCAATACGAGGCAAAGGATACATGTTCTTCACTGTAACTTTGTTGAACTGGCGATAATCAATGCACATACGCATGGAACCATCCTATTTCTTCACAAACAAGATTGGAGCACCCCAAAAGGTGACATACTGGTCCAAATGAAGCCCTTATCAAGCAATTCCTGTAACTATTCCTTTAACTCCTTCAACTCAGGCGGAGCCATACCATAAGGAGGAATAGAGATGGGCTGAGTGCCCGGCAATAAATTAATACCAAAGTCAATATCTATGTTGGAGGCATGTTGATCGGCTCCAACCCTATACCACTATAGAATGGCAAGAGTGGTCGATGCAGATTTTACCCGAGGGGTCGGGATCGATTTCCACAGAGAGCTAAGATAGGTTTGGAATTGGGTTCCTATCTAATCTAGCAATGTGAGATGTTCTTGATTGCACTTTCAATCATTCTTTGTTTGGTTAGTATTCTACTTTAATACTAATGAAGTAAGAAAATAAGCTAAGTATGATATTTTTTTTGTGAGGGTTTTGCTAATTGGTAAAAGGCATTAGGGAAGTGACTTACACCTAGGTGAGTATCTAACGGGGTCTAGAACTTAGGGCAAAATTATTATAATTGGGATCATGATATAGCCATTGCACATAACTACTCACTCTATACCTCTCGGTAGTTTGAGTGACTTGGCCCTAATTGGCTTTCTCAAGCCTATCTAGGTTTAACCCTTTAATTGGGGCTATCGATCTCTTGAATTCACCCCAATTCCTTGTTAGCCTGAATTTCCTAGACTTAGTCTCTCTTTCTCAAGAAAAGCCTACGTCAAAAAGGCACAAATTAGTGTTTGCAACCACCAGTTCAACATTTAAAGCAAAAAACAAGCCAAATATCATTCACCCATAAACATTTAAGGCCTAAAATTGAAGACCCATTAAATACTCACACTAGGGTTGAGCCACAACCCTAGTTAATGGGTTTAGCTACTCACAACTAAAGAAGAAATCAGAGATTTAGATGAAATATAACCCATAAAAAGTAATTACAAGAGAAGAACCTAAGATTAATGGTTAGCTCTAAAATTTCTCAAAATAACAAAAAGCTGGTGTTCACGTGTTCCTCTCACAACAGATGACCTAAAAATCTTAAAAAGAACTATTTATACACAGCTAAATTTTCCGGACAAAATTGCCCCTATGTAGATTTCGCTGACAGCGGAAAATGGATCGCCACAGTGCTATGACTACCATGTCCGCGCAAAAGCAAGCGCGGACCGCGGTTCTCCTCTTCTGAGTTGGTTCTGCACTTGAATCCGCTGGGAGCGGAAAAACGCCCGCCTCAGCGCTCCTTCAACCTCGGCCGCGAAATATGATCGCGGACCGCGCCTTTCAATTTGAGCTCCCAACTAATGTTCTATGATTCTTCATGCCGCTGCGGGCGACAACTGGATTGCGGTCGCGTCAGATAATACCGCTGCTGCACAATTTCATCACGGGCAGTGGTGACTGTCAAGCCCAAAATATGACTCTCTGAACCTTGCCACCACTGAGAGCGTAATTAGGACCGCCTCAACGATGGACCCTCCGCGTCTGCGTTTGTTTCTTCGCTATCAATGCCCTGTTGACTCGGCTTTGAACTTGTGCAGGTTTCACTCCTTTATGAGCTGGTTTTGATTTTCTTGTCTCTTTTTGTCCAAACACTGCAAACAAGCACAATAAGTTAGCTTTCGGGAATACTTGTACACACTTTTAATCCAAAATCTAAGCAAAAAGGAGCATAAAATAGGCTAGAATCCCTAGTTATCAACTCCCCCAAACTTAAGCTTATGCTTGTCCTCAAGCAAACGAAGTAATTCCCACCTCATCAAGATAAAAAAAAAAAGAAAATTTCATCTGTCTTCAAGTAACCTCATCTATCATCAATTTGGACTAACAATTACCCTCAACTCAAATGCATCATTAGTAATACACAACCTTTTTAGCATCATGGCTTTAGTGCGACACAAAAGCATCAAGAGTTGACTCAACTCATGAAGGAAACTCTTTCTATCACATTGGTCACTGTGGAACCCAAATCCATACTCCTCGACTCTCCAAAAGCAAACCTCACTTTTAGAGTGTAGCACTCAGAATGAGGATTGCGGAAAATACACTCATCTCTCTCAAAGGAAGGTCACAAGTCCGGCTCTAAGTACCATAAGCTTTCCCCTTATGTGAGTCACCACTAATGTATGCTCACTCAACTCAAGATCATATAGGGCTCTTGCGGGAATGTAATGAAGGCTTTTGGTTCAAGGTGGGATATATTGGTCGATGAAGGTTTAATCTTTCCTTAAGCACTTCATTTTCTTCATTTTGGCTCATATTTTCTTGACTCTTTGAGTCATTTGCTTCTTCCTTAGGGACTAGAGAGACACACTGTTACCCTTTCTTGTTCATGTCAATCCTTCTTCTCCTTTCTAGTCTTTCCAAGCCTTTTATTTTTTTTTGCTTTTATTAAATCCCTTCATTTCTTCTACTTTTTTCGTTTTCTTTTTGAAATGTTGGCTTTTTCTTTCTTTTTTCTTTTTCCTTCCCTTTTCTTCCTTTTTGTACCTTTTATCACTTTTTCATTCCTCGTCTCATCCCCCAAACTTATACTTTTGCCAATTTGTGCTAAGGAAAGACCGGGTGCCAGGAGAGGATCATTTTAGAACGGATAAAGGCTTATATTATGGCTTTTGAAAGAATAAGGGCTATGGCTCAACGGGGTTGACTAGGGATATCATTTTTGGTGGACTATGTATGTTTTTAGGTCTCAAGTTGGATTAAGGAGAGCCTATAATCACTTCTCAAGTCGAGCTACACTTAGGATTTCGCCTAAACAAACATTCAGGGCAAGTTCTGGACTTATTGGCACGGGACTTGGACTTGCAAATTAAAACCTCACCACACAAGATATAGGATTGATAAAGAGACAGAGTCGAGGGCCCACAACAACCTTAGCTAAGATTTGAGCAACACAAAAGGTTCCGAGAAACAACTCGATGATTGTTTAGCCAACACAAAAGTCTCAAGGTCACAACTATCGCCATCCTTACACATCAATTTGTTTTTAACCATAAGGTCAAAGGTAAATGTATTAGGCCCAAGTGAAGCTTTGCCTGAGGCACTATTGCTCACTAGATACTATTTACATAAAAACGAAAAGAAAACAGACTCAAACCCTTAAGAAGGTTGTCATGCCATCCATCATCGGGAAGAGCCACCCGGTTCACACAAGCTCCACCTTTGGAAAGAACCATGGCATTAAGAAAATCAAAGGCTTATTGATCACCAAAAACTGGTAAAATAAGAAGCTACAAACTGAAAAAGAAGCTACTAATGGAAATAAGAAGCTATGCTATTAAGGAAAATTGTAAAAGAAGTTATGAAGTAAAATAAGGAAAGTAAACTGAATATGTACAATAGGGGATTTAGACGAATATACATAAGAGGAAATGAATATATACATCGAAAAGTAACTTTATATACATACCGAAATTGAAAAATAACGAAAAGTAAAAAAAAATGGTAAAGTTATATACATACCAAAAGTGCAAAATAAGCATAAAGAAAATAGTATCATCATTACAACCCAACTATCAAATCTTCAAAATAGGACCATCCCCTCAAATGAAAACTAGCATTGTCTCACTACTAAATAACCAAAAATAAGATCAAAAAGGGATTAGAGAGTAAAGAAAACTTCCTATGGATCCTCTGTCTGCATGGGGTCCTGTGGTTGTGTCCCTGGATCACCTGGCTCGAGGTCCTGTGGCTGGCCTGAGCCAGCTCCCTCAAGGTCCTCCAGCTGAATCTCCACATCATCAACCTGGGGCATCACTCTCCTTTTGTTGGGCTCTCCCTCAGTCTCTTGCTCCTGAACCTGCTCTGCTTGAGCTGCTGGCACTGGATCCTCCGATAAAAGCTCCAATGGTAAGTTGCTAGCTGATTTCATCTTCTCCACCTCTCCCCTCAACAGCTTCACCGACTCCTTTGAGGCCCGAGTTTTTTTCAGCTTCTTTGTCTGCTTGCTTATCTCCTTAATTGATTTTCCTTGAACTGCAAGAGCATCCATGATAAGCTTTTGGTTGTCCAGGAGCTTCTTCTGGTTGTCTAGAAGCTCCTTGAGAGACTCCTCTACTGAAATAGTATCCGGGAGAGCCAACAGTGATGCCAACCACGAGCGGGTTGTCTCATCCATAGCCACTTTCTCTAAGTACAACGACTCATCTTCATCATTGAAGCTGAGATAATCGTTCAGAGTCTTCCCATCAAACCTGATCTTCAGGTTCCGCACCTTAGTCACAAATGTGCTCGTTTTGATGTGGGCGGCATTGGCGTAGAATTCCATGACTAGGTGCTCATTAGCATTCGGCAACCTGCTGGTGAAGTATTTCCACCCCACTCTTTCATCAAAGTGCTGCTTTACATTGGGGTTGTGGGGCAGAAAGTCCCGCTCTATAAACTGACGCTCATGAATGAGTGACTTTTGAGGCCACTACTCCCTAAATTTGTGATATGCCTGCTCACTAACAAACCTCTGCTGCCACACCTCCGGGTTTCCTGTCCTCTCCAAGCCTCCAGTCTGGGTATCCACCCTCTCGCGTCATCCGGTACCTCAGCATCTACATCTATGGGATCCTGTCCAGGTGACGAAGCTGTCGGTGAGGCTGAAGCTGAGGACTCACTACCCTCTGCTGAGCCATCAGACGACTCAGAAGAGGCAGGAGAAGTAGGAGAGGCTAGGGGTGAAGGCTCGTCTATCAAATGAAACCTCCCCGGAAAGTCTGGTACATGTGTGGGCACCGAGTCACCCTCTGAGGCCTCCCGGGAGGGAACATAGTCACTTCCCTCTGAGTGGGATGGAGCTCTGTCTGCAGCTCTAATATTTTTCCGCATTTTCCCAAATTGATTTCCGTATTGCTAGGGGTAACCTGATTTGTCCTCGTCCCCTACCCCGGGAGGACTCTGCTTTCCCCTTTTGTTTCTCACTGCCACCTCTAGATTTAACCATTGTCTGCAAACATAATTAGTGGCAGATTGTTTGTACTGGTGCTACAAGAAGCAGTGAAGAACAGCAGAGAACAGATGACTGTATTGTAAAAACTTGCAGAACCGCTGAAAGCGGAAAAAGGAGCGGGGCTGCGGATTGAGCACCGCTGACCGCGAAAAACCAAGCGCGGCCGCGGAGGTATGGGGATCAAACTACCCATCCTCTGATTCTATGGTACCGCTGAGCGCGGAAAATTGGGCGCGACCACCGAGGTTGCACCGCTGTTCACGAAAAAAAACCGCGGCCGCAGACCCATCTTATTTACTTCTCTGAACTTGCACACCGCTGACCTCGAGAAATGCAGCGCGGCCGTGGAGGTTGGGCTGGTGTCAGCTGAATTTGCCACCACTGAGCGCGGTCATCAAGACTTCCAAACTAAGATTTATCTCATGAACGCTGACCGCGGAAAAGCATGCGCGACCGTAGAATTCAAAATCGTCCTGAGCAATCTTAGGGTTTTAATTTTTCATGCATTTAGCGGTTATTATTTATACTATTAACCCCAACTAGCTATTAATTCATCAACCCTAACTATTTAAGCCTAATTTAGTTAACACTAATGAACCTTAAGTTAAAATTAAAAGAAAAATAGGGAGAAGAGATAAAACTAATAGACAAAAGAAAAATAAGTACAAATCAAAGAACAATTAGGAAGTGATATTACCATATGTGTAATGAGTAACGAGTATAAACGTTAATCTTGTGTTTGTGCAGATTAGGGCTCAGATGAACAGTGGAATTTTAGCTTGAGTGTGAAAAGATCGAAAAGGGTAAAAGGTCTCATGACCTCCTATTTATAGAAAACATCCTGGGACCCACACAACTCAGCTGGCGCGGCCGTGAAAAATCACCGCGATCCACGCTTTTGACGAACAGAAGGGCTGCTTAATTGAAACTACCGCTGAGAGCGAAAAATGGTACGCGGCTGCGGAAAGGCACTGCTCACCACGAAAAATGCACCGCGGACGTGGGAGAAACTTCAGAGAAGTCTCATTTTGGACTTTTCAATCCTGCGTCTGCTGCCAATTTCTGTCTCCGCAATATGGACACCGCTGACTGCAGAAAATGGAGCGCAGTCAGCGGTCCAACTTCAGGCTGTGCAAAAATTTTCCAGCTTTGTCCTACACTGCATCAAACATTCCTACACACATCTCACAACCAATTAGTCAAAAACAAATCCTACACTAAGAAGAAAATCAAAAAGAAGAAAAACACATGGGTTGCCTCCCAAGAAGCGCCTGATTTAACGTCGCGGCATGACGTAGGTTACCATCAATCATTTGAGATGGATCATTGCCACCATGTGGCTGTCATCAAACTTGCCAAGGTAGTGCTTCACTCTGTGCCCATTAACTATGAAGATTTCACCATTTTTGTTTTCCAAATCAAGAGCACCAAACAGAGTTACAAGCACCACCTCAAAAGGTCCACTCCATTTTGAATTGAGCTTTCCCGGGAACAACCGTAACTGGGAGTTGAATAAGAGAACCAAGTCACCTTCCTTGCATTCCTTGCCACGGGCATACTTGTCATGTAAGTACTTCATTTTGTCCTTATATAAGGACGAGCTGGAATAGGCATGAAACCGGAACTTATCAAGCTCATTGAGTTGCTCAACCCGGAGATTTGCTGCAACATCCCATTCAAGATTTAACTTCCTCAAAGCCCACATGGCCTTGTGCTCTAACTCAACCAGGAGATGGCAAGCTTTCTTTAATACCAACCGGTACGGAGACATACTAATTGGAGTCTTGTAAGCAGTCTTGTAAGCCCACAAAGCATCATCCAGTTTCTTTGACCAGTCAGTCTTATTTGCATTAACCGTCTTTGACAATATACTCTTTATCTCCCTGTTGGAGACCTCAACTTTCCCACTAGCCTGAAGATGATAAGGGGTTGAAACCTTGTGAATGACACCATACTTTGCAAGCAAAGTGTCAAATGCCTTATTGCAGAGAGAACCCCCATCACTGATGATTTCTCTAGGAGTGCCAAACCGAGTAAAGATATTCTTCTTGAGAAAAGCCACCACACTTCGGGCCTTGTTGTTGGGTAAATCCACGGCCTCAACTCACTTGGAAACATAATCAACGGCCAACAGAATGTATGTGTTGACACATGAACTCACAAAAGGTCCCATGAAGTCAATGCCCCACACATCAAATATGTCAACCTCAAGAATAGTGGTGAGAGGCATTTCATCCTTCTTTGAAATTCCACCTGCTCTCTCACACTCATCACGTCTTTTCACAAGCTCACCCGCATCCTTGTACAATGTAGGCCAATAAAAACCACAGCTAAGCACCTTTGAAGCTTTCCTCACCCCACCATGATGACCACCGTAGGGAGAGGAATGACAAGCATCTAGAATACTTATTTGCTCCTCTTCCGGACACATCTTCGGATCACACCATCATTACAAATTTTGAACAAATAAGGCTCATCCCAGTAGTAGTCCAAGCTATCACGTTTAAGCTTCTTCCTTTGGTTGGAAGATAGCTCACACGGAACAATACCGGTCATAAGAAAGTTGGCAATATCCGCGAACCAAGGCATGCTATTCACAGATACGGGTAGGAGTTGCTCATCAGGGAATAAATCATTAATTTCGAGGCCATCACGGGGCCTCCCCTCCTCCTCCAAGCGGGACAAGTGGTCCGCCACTTGGTTTTCACACCCTTTTCGATCAACAATCTCAAGGTCAAACTCTTGATGCAATAGAACCCATCTCATCAACCGAGCTTTGGAATCCTTCTTTGTCATCAAGTAGCCGAGTGTTGCATGGTCAGTATGAACTGTCACCTTGTCCCCCATGAGATAGGGCCTATTTTTTTCCATTGAAAACACAATTGCTAGCAACTCATTTTCCGTCACCGTGTAATTCACTTGAGCATCATTCATTGTTTTGCTTGCATAATCACCGGGTGAAACATCTTGTTTACTCTTTGACCCAAGACCGCTCCTACCGCAACATCACTTGCATCACACATGAGCTCAAAAGGTAAGCTCCAATTGGGTGCGGTAATAATAGGAGTGGTTGTCAATTTGTACTTGAAAAGTTCAAAAGCTTTCATGCATTCATCATTAAACATGAACCTTGCATCATTTTCCAATAATTTGCACAAAGGATTCACTACCTTCGAAAAGTCTTTGATGAATCTTCGGTAGAACCCCGCATGCCCAAGAAAACTCCTAACCCCTTTGACTGAAGTAGGAGGAGGAAGCTTTGAAATCACTTCAATCTTAGGCTTGTCCACCTCTATTCCATTCTTTGAGATCTTATGGCTGAGGACAATGCCCTCCTCGACCATAAAGTGGCATTTTTCCAGTTAAGCACAAGATTTGTCTCTTCACACCGGGCTAACACCTTGTCAAGACTCTTCAAACACTCATCAAAGGAGTTACCCACAACACTAAAATCATCCATGAATACTTCCAAGAAGTCCTCCACCATGTCCGTAAAGATAGTCATCATACACCGCTGGAAGGTAGACGGTGCATTACACAAACCGAATGGCATCCGTGCAAATGCAAAGGTCCCGTACGGGCATGTGAAGGTGGTTTTCTCCTGATCTTCCGGAGCAATCAAAATCTGGTTGTAACCTGAGAACCCATCCAGAAAATAGTAGAAGGCACGCCCAGCAAGTCTATCTAGCATTTGGTCAAGAAAGGGCAATGGAAAATGATCTTTACGGGTCACTTTATTAAGCTTGCGGTAGTCCATGCACACCCTCCATCCGGTGACATCCTGGTGGGAATTAACTCATTTCACTCATTGGTGACCACAGTCATACCACCCTTCTTCGACACACATTGCACCGGTGAAGTCCAAGAACTATCCGAGATGGGGTACACAACCCCTGCATCAAGCCACTTGATCAGTTCCTTTTTGACAACCTCTTGCATAGCCTCGTTCAACCTCCTTTGATATTCCACGGAGGGCTGGCATCATCTTCAAGTATAATCTTGTGCATGCAAAAGGCGGGGCTTATTCCTCGAATATCATCTAGATTCCATCCAATTGCCTTCTTCCTTCTTTAGAGCACCTCCAGTGTAGCATCTACCTGCACGTTAGTAAGACAAGAAGAAAGAATAACAGGTAAAGTTGAACTAGGGCCCAAGAATTCATACCTGAGGTGTGAGGGCAAGGGCTTCAACTCCAAAATGGGAGGTTCCTCAATTGAGGGCTTTGTTGGCGGAGTCTTTCTGTTCTCAAGATCCAAAGAGAGCTTAAGGGGCTCGTAAGACTAAGAGCCCGTTCCGTGCAAAGCATTGACACACTCCACCCTACCTTCATCCTCATTCACATCAAGGTTCAACAATACTGCTTCTAAAGGATCCTCCACATTGATCATGGCACTAGTATCATCAACTATCACTTCCGTGACAAGATCCACAAAAGAGCACACTTCAGTACTATTCGGCTGCCTCATTGATTTGCACACATAAAAGACCACTTTTTCATCACCCACCCAAAATGTGAGCTCCCCTGCTTCCACATCAGCCAATGCCTTCCCAGTTGCTAGGAAAGGTCTTCCCAAAATTATAGGCACCTCATAGTCGACTTCGCAGTTGAGAATCACAAAATCAGCTGGCAAGATAAACTTATCCACCGGGACAAGAACATCATCAATAATACCAAGCGGCCTCTTCATAGTTCTATCCGCCATTTGCAATCTCATTGAAGTAGCTCTCGGTTGATCAATACCCAAAGTTTTGAACACAGAGTAAGGCATCAAATTTATGCTTGCTCCCAAATCACACAATGCCTTTGCAAAATCCGCACTCCCAATGGTACATGGAATGGTGAAAGCGCCGGGATCTTCAAGCTTTGGAGCCATCGAGTGCACAACTGCACTTACTTGATGAGTCATTTTGATGGTCTCACAATCCATATATCTCTTTTTTGTCACCAAGTCTTTCATAAACTTTGCGTAACCCGGCATTTGCTCAAGAGCTTCCACCAAAGGAACATTGATTGACAAGCTTTTCATCATCTCAATAAACTTCTTAAATTGGTTTTCATTCTTTTGCTTCATAAGTATTTGAGGGTAAGGTAGAGGAGGCCTTGGCAAAGGAGCCTTAGCCTTAGGCACTACCATTTCCGGTATGTCTATTACGTGTTCCCTAGACGGGTTCACATCTTTTTGAGTCTCCACCTCATTATCATGAATATCAATTCTCACTTCTGCATTAATATTTTCTTCACTCACTTGCTCATCAACTATAGGAACATCATCATCTTGCACTTCAACCTCATCACTCACAGCTTCCTTTTGCTTGGAGGTATTCACATCACCACCTCAATCGCTTCTTGTGATCACCGCCATTGCATGCCTGGTATTGTTCCCACCCTTCAGGTTTACTACCGTATCACTAGGTAGAGCCCCCTTAGGGCGAGTATTCAAAGATTGTGAAATCTAGTCATGTTGAACCTCTATGTTTCGGATTTAACTATTGTGGGATGCCAACTGGGCATCAGAGTCGGCGTTCTTTTTCATAATTTGTTCAAACATCATGTCGATCCTCCCCAGCTCATTGTTTGACGAGCTAGGACCTTGGGATGGAAATGAGGTGGGTTGTTTAGTTGTTCATACATCGGAGGCCTTTGAAAGCCTTGCCCCCGATTCCCTTGATTGCCATTATTCCAACCCCCTTGATTGTTGTTTCTTCCCCAGTTGTTGTTGTTGCCACCCCAGTTGCCCTGGTTGTTTTGGTTGCCCCAATTCTGATTGTTGTTCCCCCAGTTGCCATTTCCTTGTTGGTTTTGATTTCCCCAATTTCCTTGGGATCTCCATTGTTGTTGTTGGTTAGGAGCATTGCCCCTTTGTCCTTGATAATTATTCGCGTATTGCACTTCTTCACTTTGCTCATTATACCGATCATCTTGGTTGAAACCACCACTACCTTGCTTATATTGATCCGCACTTCCTTGACTTTGTTGACCTCTTTGTCGCCTTTTGTTGACCAACGTGTTTACACCTTTTAACAATTGGTTCATTGTTGTAGTTAACTCTGCTATTGCCTGGCCATGGTCGTGGAGCTCTTTGTGAATGTGAATAATAGTGGGATCACCCTGTGGCACATTAGCCCGACTTTGCCAAGCTGAGGAAGTATCTGCCATCTCATCCAATATCTCACACGCCTCAACATAAGGTGTGTTCATAAAATTTCCTCCTGCTAGCTGGTTCACTAAACAATGATTGGTCGTGTTAATGCCACGGTAGAATGTTTGTTGGATCATTGCTTCGGTCATGTCATTGTTCGGACATTCTTTCACCATTGTCCAATACCTTTCCCAGATTTCATGAAGTGGTTCATTAGGTTCCTGTTTGAAGGCCAGGATCTCATCTTCAAAGTCGCCATATGCCCCAGCGAGAAAAACTTAGGTATAAACTTGTTCGCCAACTCATCCCACGTAGTGATGGAATGGTTGGGAAGTCTTTCGAGCCAGTCCAAAGCTTTCCCTCGAAGTGAGAAAGGGAAAAATCTCAATCTTAATGCATCCTCCCGACACATTAGTCTGCTTGCTTCCCCAACAGGTATCTATAAAGCCTTTAAGATGTTTATATGCATTCTGATGGGGAGCGCCTGTGAAGTACCCTCGCTGCTCCAATAAAGTCAACATCACGTTTGTAATTTGGAAATTTCCCGCGCGGATTCGAGGTGGGACAATTGCACTTACGTAGCCCTCATTTGGAAGCACCCGAGGAGCAACTCTTGGAGGAGGCGGGGGAGGTTCTAGAATGTTGTCATTGGCCTAGCGGCCTCTTCTTTGACCTTGAGGTACTAGAGGCACCTCATCTTTACCATTATTATCTACCTCCTCCCCCGGGGGAACATTTGCAAGAGGATCATTATTTTCCATTTGTACCTGAATTGATGACTCACACTAGATAGTAAAATAGAAGGAAAGAAAAATAAGACACAAAACTAGTCAGATAGATAGCCAAAACCGTTTAGCTCCTCGGCAATGGCGCCAAAAAGTGATCGGCTCAAACCCTATACCACTATAGAATGGCAAGAGTGGTCGATGCAGCTTTTACCCGAGGGGTCGGGATTGATTTCCATAGAGAGCTAAGATAGGTTTGGAATTGGGTTCCTATCTAATCTAGAAATGTGCGATGTTCTTGATTGCACTTCCAATCATTATTTGTTTGGTTACTATTCTACTTTAATACTAATGAAGTAAGAAAATAAGCTAAGTATGATATTTTTTTGTGAGGGTTTTCTTAATTGGTAAAAGGCACTAGGGAAGTGACTTACACCTAGGTGAGTATCTAACGGGGTTTAAAACTTTGTGCAAAATTATTATAATTAGGATCATGATATAGCCATTGCACATAACTACTCACTCTATACATCTAGGTAGTTTGAGTGGCTTTGCCCTAATTCGCTTTCTCAAGCCCAATTAGGCATTCAAACAATGCAAGCAATATTGGCTCAAGTCAGGTATTACTATCTCTAGGTTTAACCCTTTAATTGGGTCTATCAACCTCTTGAATGCACCCTAATTCCTTGTTAGCCTGAATTTCCTAGACTTAGTCTCTCTTTCTCAAGAAGAGCCTAAGTCAAAAAGGCATAAATCAGTGTTTGCAACCACCAATTCAACATTTAAAGCATAAAACAAGCCAAATATCATTCACCCATAAACATTTAAGCCATAAAATTGAAGACCCATTAAATACTCACTCTAGGGTTGAGCCACAACCCTAGTTAATGAGTTTAGCTACTCATAATTAAAGAAGAAATCAAAGATTTAGATGAAATATAACCCACAAAAAGTAATTACAAAAGAAGAATCTAAGATTAATGGCTAACCAAGCTCTAAAATTACTCAAAATAACAAAAAGCTGGTGTTCACGTGTTCCTCTCACAACAGATGACCCAAAAATCTGAAATAGAACTATTTATACACAGCTAAATTTTCCGAACAAAATTTCCTCTACGGAGATTCCCCTGACAGTGGAAAATGGATCGCCGCAGCACTATGATTACCGCGCCGCACAAAAGCAAGCGCGGACTACGGTTCTCCTCTTCTGAGTTGGTTCTGCACTTGAATCCACTGGGAGCGGAAAAATGCCTGCCTCAGTGCTCCTTAACTGCGGCCGTGAAATATGATCGCGGACCACGCCTTTCAGTTTGAGCTCCCAACTAATATTCTTTGGTTCTTCATTCCACTGAGGGTGACAATTGGACCGCGGCTGGGTCAGATAATACCGCTGTCGCGCAATTTCATCACGGGCAGTGGTGACCGTCAAACCCAAAATATGACTCTCTGAACCTTGCCACCGCTGAGAGCGTAATTAGGACTACCTCCGCGGTGGACCCTCCATGACCGCGTCTATTTCTTCGCTATTAGCGCCCTGTTGACTCAGCTTTGAACTTTTGCATGTTTCACTCCTTTATGAGCTGGTTTTAACTTTATTGTCTCTTTTTTTCCAAACACTGAAAACAAGCACAATAAGTTAGCTTTCGGGAATACTTGTACACACTTTTAATCCAAAACCTAAGCAAAAAGGAGCATAAAATAGGCTAGAATCCCTAGTTATCACATGCCCAGAAGATCAGCTGGAAATACATCTGGATAATCCCGCACTACCGGAACTGACTCGACGGTAGGAGTATCAATACTGACATCTCTCACATAAGCTAGATACGCATCACACCCCTTCTCAACCATTTGTTGAGCCTTAAGAAATGAAATAACTCTGTTAGGAGTATACTCTATGGTAGCCCTTCACTCTAACCACACTAATCCTGGCATAACCAGTGTTATAGTCTTGGCGTGACAATCAAGAATAGCATAATGGGGCGACAACCAGTCCATGCCCAATATAATATCAAATCTACCATACTGAGTAATAATAAATTGGCTCTAGTCTCAAAACCACTAAAACAACCAAACACGACCGATACACACGATCAACACTAATAGAATCTCCCACGGGTGTAGACACATAAATAGGAGAGCTCATAGAATCACATGATACGCCCAAATACGGAGCAAAATAAGATGACACATAGGAATAAGTGGAGCGTGGATCGAATAGAACCGATGCATCTCTATGACAGACCAGAACAATACCTGTAATGAGAGAGTCGAAAGCAACCGCCTCTGTACGTGCAGGAAAGGCATAGAATCTGGCCTGGCCTCCCCCTCTAGGGCGACCTCTATCTCGCCCCCTTTTTTCCTCCTCGCGAAGAAAGTTCCGGGTTTCAACATATCATGGGGTAACTGAATCCTTTCCTTTTTGGAATTGGAATTGGGTATTTGAAGAGTCGCCACCTAACGGATTACAGTGCGTTAGGGCACCTAGAGCGATTAACTATTAGACCAGTTTGCATTACCAGAGACTTAGGGTAAGGGCTCAAAATAACCTTGAGGGGAAGGTGTTAGGCACCCCTTGCGGTCCACAATGGTGGGTCCCGGCCGAACTTAACTCATGAATTAGTCAAACAAATAGTTTTCAAACACATAATTGCAAGTAAGAGCAGGTTAGATATTGTATGACTCAGATAATAGACAAAGATTTGGAATAGGTTGTATACATATTAAACAAGGTTTTAAACATAAGGGATTTGGGAAAGGAGGGTCTTAGGTTGGTAAGCCTACACGATCACCCCACACAATGTCCGGTAAACACTCCTCAATGAGGGGGTACACGTGACATTAGCGCGTAGTCATCATATCCTATATCTACACTTCCCACCCCCTTAGTGGTTATTTAAGCAAGTGTTGGTTAACGATCTCTATTGCGTGCTGTTACCCGTCCCTTCTTAATGGTCCTGGAGGAAATTTAGGACCTCTACCTATAGGTAGTTCTAGATAGACCCCTTAAAGGAGAAAATACTAAGACGACAGGCAAGAAAGTAGGACCTTGGCACATAAGGCAGAAAAGAAGCAATTAGAGGCTCAAGTTTACCTCCACAAACAACGCACATAAGTAGCACGACTCAAACACAAATAAGGGCCGTATCGTTAAATAGTATCCTAAGACATGGAGCCTAAGTGAATATCAAGACATAGATGATAGACGGTTTGTTTTATAAACTCAGAAGTAATGGCCCTATCAGTTTGCCTACTGATTTTAAGCCTGTTAAATCAGAACAACATTAAGTAGCAGAATCAGTTTCAGAGTTGCAGGATTTGAAAATGCCCTATAGGCTTGCCTACACGCTGAATAGTGGTGTCCTAAGAGCATGATAAATACGTTTGATATAGTAAAACAGTAGGCAGATTTAAAATATACTCTTGAGCTCTATAGGCATGTTTTCTAATAATAAATTAGAGCAGTACTCGAAAGAATTCATTTCAGGGAAATCAAACCACTAATTAGACCAGTTTCGAAGTAAATTGATCATGAACTAGATTGAGTTATTTAAACTAAACTGATTTTTAGGTATGTATGCAGAATTTCTGATGTTGTTCCCTATGATATCTAGTTGTTTATAAGCTTATAGACATGATCTCTAGCGGAAATAAATGTAAACAACCATTAGAACAGAAACTTGAACTTGATTACGTGCTTAAGCATGATATCTATTTGTGAAGTTGATTGTAAAACCTATAGGCATGATGTCTAGCATAATGAGGCAAACGTAGCAAATATATGAAGTCCTATAGGCATGGTTTCTAACATAGTAGGGCAGACGTAGCAACAATGAGATCATATAGGCATGGTTTCTACCCATATTACCCCACAAATATGTAACTACCCACCCCTTTTACTAATCACCCCTATATTCGTTTACAAATTATTACAAACTGATGAATGAATTACATTGATAAAGGAAAAGAACAAGTTACACTATAAGGAGCTTGAAGCAGGCCCAAGTGATTTCTCCAAACCTCCAATAGCCTCAAATTCCAGTTTCAAAGATAATATCATTGTCTAGGTGCGTCAGAGTTCCCTAAGGATTTCAAGTATCTCGGGCAGTGCTCACACCTAGACTTTGTAACCAAATTGAGTAAGTGCAGTGTGGAAGGCCAGCCTCAGTGTGCCAGAGTTCAGAGGGTTCTCAAAAGGATCCCAAGGCAGTACACACACTGGAGGGGGTAGAACCTAGGGACTTAGGAATAGAGTGAGAGTGCTTGACATAGTTTGAAAGGGTTTCAGTAGGAAAAACAACGTATAAAAGAGAGACTTAGTTGAAATAACTTTGTAAGAAAGAAAGTTGTTGGGAAAACAGCTTTGAAAAACAAGGTGTAATTAAACAAACAGCAGGTCATTGAAACAAGTTCAGCAATACTCAAATAACAGTCCTTCATACGGGGGAATGGGAATAGGGGACACATAGAGCACATATTATCAGGAACATAGCAGTTCTTGAGGGGTTTAAGGGAACAGGGGATAGTTATTTGTACCAATACAGTAAGAGTTTCAGAAATAATCATAGAATCAGCCATTTAAAGTGACGGATCATCTTGCACATCAAAACTGGATAACAAGTAGACAAGTAATCAAAGTAAGGTAGAGTCATGTTGAGACAGACTACTAAGGGACGGGGTAGAACAAGTTCTGAAAAGCCCTAAGAAGGTTAGATTAGCATGCTAGATGAAGCAGTAATGTAAACATGTCAATTGCATGTTGAACAACAGAACCATAGATAGAAACAAACTAGAAATATGATAAACTGAAGTAGTAAAAGTAACATATTGGTTTTGAGACTTGAACTGAAATCAGGACAAACCAGTAGAGAGATGGTAAACACAAAGTGAGGAATAAGAAAGCACAATAGTTAGCCTTCGCTTGCAGCCGGCTAACTCAGAATAATAGCAAGTAACACAAGAGGGAGCAGAAAAGTTTCGAGTGTGAGAGAGCTTTTTTCTTAATCAATGTGTTCGTCTCGTGCTAGTGAAAGAGCAAGGTATTTATAGTTTGAAAACAGGCAGAAAAATAAGGCAAGAATCAAAGTTCAGCAATAATTATGGAACCATATACTAATTTGAATCAAAACAATGCAAGTACTCCCTTAATTAAAGGGGCAATTAACCAACGGTAATGGGCTTAAGGAACGAAATCAAGTAAGGCATTAGTTATAAAATAGACAATTAGGGGTAAATACACAAGGGTTTAATTAAGGAAACAATTAGTGAAGAATCAGCAAATAACACAGGTAACCCAAGTAAGGTAAGAAAACTAAATAAGGTTGCAGAATATGGAAATAACCGAGAATCAGCATATAGCAAATCAGTGAATCAAGGATTCGAAATGCTATTGAATTAAGGAGAATAACATAGGTTCCCATGAATAAACAAATAAGCAAAGAGAATCGAAGGTCTAAAGAAAAGTTTTCAAATCAAGCCAAGAAATAGGGAACTCAGAATCAATCAAAGAGAGAATCATTAGTCAATGTTTTAGCATATAAATAGAGTGAGGCAAGAATAACCAGAGACCGACACATAACTCTATCAAACATGAAGATTAAACAGCACTGATAGAAAAAGGCAAGTCTTGAACAGTCAAGATGAACACAAGCATACAGAGTTGATGTACGTTGGGCTAAGAAACTCAAGGAAACATATTCGAGGAAAAATAGTCACAGAAACTTAGACGAGAACCGGCCAGTCATGCTGATGCACAAAACCAAATGAAGAAACCTAGAAAAATTAGGGCTTTCAACATAGACGAGTTAAAGATGTAATAAACTCATAGAATCAGTTAAAATAATGCAAGAAATGGAAGTTTAAACACAAAGAATCAGTTAAACAAGGTTTTTAAAAGAAGTTTCGAAACCCTAATTTTAGAAGAAGGTAAAAAAGACTTAAAATGAACGATTCTTGTAAAGAATCTCAAGGACGGTGTAAAACATTAAAGAAACAAACTCAGATCGTCCTAAATATGTACAGATCTAGGAGGTATAGAAAAGAAGTTAGGGTTTCAAAAGAAACCCATATAGAGATGAAGGAACCTGTCTAGAATCCCAAGGATCGTAACAAATATAGCATGATTTTGCTTGAAATCACACTGGAGTAGCCAAGAACAGACAGGTGATGAACCCTTAGATGCAAGTTGGCATGGCCCTGGGCCCTTGAAGACCTTAGAGAAAGCAAGCATGGCATGAGAGAGGCCATTGAAGTCTTAGGAGACGATGAGAGGTCACCATAGATGACCGGAGATGGGAGGTCGGCGATGTGTAGAGAATGATTAGGGTTGGGAGGTTGTTTGGAATAAAAAAGGCAAGACCCAACGAGGGCCGTTGATCTTTTAGATCAACGGCCAGGATCTGATGGGGCCTTGGGTCGGGTAGGTGTAATTAGGGCCTGGGTCAGGTATTTTAATTCGAAATTGGGCTGGGGTATTGGGTTTAATTGAGGCTAAAATTGAAATGCAATTTTGCTAGATTTTAAATAGCCAATTTATCCCCATATAATTTATAATAAATAATATATAATTTTTTTTAAAAATAATTTTGTGTACTAAAATTATTTAAAATATATTTTTAACATTTTAAAAAATATAGAATATCATTTTATGCATATAAAACGTAATTGTATATTAATAGGGCTAATATTGCAATTATATACAAACTGGCTTTATAAATATAAATGCAATTATAAAAAATGCACAAAAATTATCTACGCAATATTTTTGCATAAATATAGGATTGAGATGGTTAAGTTATAACAACAATAATTTGAAGGAAAATTATTGGAAATTTTATAAATAAAAAGGAAGAAATAAATCAATTTAAAACCTTCAAAATCATAGAAAAATTATAAAGACCTTGTGCATGCTTACATATGCATATATATACTATTTTGAAAGTATTTATGCATATAAAAAATATATAGGAAAAAATTGGGTATCAACAACTGCCCCTCTTTACCCGGGAAGTATGAAAGAGTTTTCGGGTAAAGAAATGATGGCCAATTTTGACCGAGCGAAATGGTTAGAGAGATTAAGCCGCACCCTGGCTTTTGAGCTACTTACATATCCCTGGTTTTACAGGAATCAGGCCACGTGTAGTTCTAGATTCATCTGCGAAATATGCCGACGAAATTATTGCAAGAATGGACACGCGATGCAAAAGCGTCTACGGCGAGCGGTTAAGGCTCGAGACAGTTGGAGGAACCGGAGTGAGATTGCTCCTACTAGGATAGCGGTTGCTTACTTGTTACCTACGGATAAAAGATGCTACAAACATGTACTTGTGCGGGGATTTAAACATGATGCAAATTCTCTTTGGACCATGAAAGTTGTCGTTGGACGGTTAAAGATGACATCTTCAGACCATAACGTCCTGGGCCATGAATTGTTCAGCGATGGATTCGCAGCCCATGAAATGTTGTTCTCGGTCCATGAAGATTGTGCCTTCGAACCATGACGCCTTTGAATAATGATATGCAAATTTGAGAGATCCTCGGGCCATGGCATAGTGTCTTCCGGCTATGAAGATGATGCCTTTAGACTATGACGCCTTCGGATAGATTGGTGATATTTCAGCCCATGATATGCAATAATATGATGTTAACAAGACAAGGCTTAGTCTTGCGAAATGGAGGGCAGAGCTTGGCCCGACAGAAGAGCAAATAGATAGTGCTAGAAATAGAGCAAAATTTGTGCGAAAAGGGACAAGGCATAGTCCTCATGAAAATAGGGAGGAAAGGATTAGCCTCGTACAAATATCGAGGTAGGGATTAGCCTCATGGAAGTGTGGAGTCAAGGATTAGACTCATGCAAGTAGGGATGCAGGGGTTAGCCTTATGGAGTCAAGGATTAGACTCATGCAATAGGGAGGCATGGATTAGCCTCATGCAAGTATGGAGTCAAGGATTAGACTCATGCAAATAGGGAGGCAGGGATCAGCCTCATGCAAGTATGGAGTCAAGGATTAGACTCATGCAAATAGGGAGGTAGGGATTAGCCTCATACAAGTGTGGAGTCAAGGATTAGACTCATGCAAATAGGGAGGCAGGGATTAGCCTCATGCAAGTGTGGAGGCAGGGATTAGCCTCATGCAAATAGGGAGGCAGGGATTAGCCTCATGCAAGTGTGGAGGCAGGGATTAGCCTCTTGCAAATATGGGGGACAGGGATTAGTCCCATGCAAAGAGCGAGTGGCAAATAAGAGTAGTGCATGTCTTAGCTGGAGATATATTCTGTGTCTGATGGCCGGATGGATAGTGAATTTGCTTTGTGTATATATGTTCGCGAGCATTATCGTTACGTCAAATGTGCCTACGTTCAAAGAAAAGTTGTACGGTTTGTGGGGGGAGGTTGGTTCATGCTTCTGTCCGCTGGGCTTGCTTTGCTCCATCCTAGAATCCCATTTCAAGTTCCCCTAGGTAACACCTGACTGTTATAGAAATAGAGTTTTCGAAATATGCAATTATTGATTAAAAATAGAGTCATTTTAGAAACGTATTGATATATCAAGTAGTTTTGGATGAACCAGTGACTGGCCTTGAGTTTCTTAGCCCAACTTACATCAACTCTGTAGGCTTGTGTTCATCTTGACTGTTCAAGACTTGCCTCTTTCTATCAATGTTGTTTAATCTTCATGTTTGATAGAGTTATGTGTCGGTCTCTGGTTATTCTTGTCTTATTCTATTTATATGCTAAAACATTGAATCATGATTCTCTCTTTGATTGATTCTGAGTTCCCTGTTTCTTGGCTTGATTTGAAAACACTCCTTTAGACCTTCGATTCTCTTGGCTTATTTGTTTATTCATGGGAACCTATGATTGATTCACCGATTTGCTATATGCTGATTCTCGATTATTTCCATATTCTGTAACATATTTAATTTTCTTACCTTATTTGGGCTAACCGTGTTATTTGCTGATTCTTCACTAACTGTTTCCTTAATTAAACCCTTGTGTATTTACCCCTAATTGTCTGTTTTATACCTATTGCCTTACTTGATTTCTTTCCTTAAACATTTTCTGCCCATCACCGTTGGTTAATTGCCCCTTTAATTAAGGGAGTACTTGCATTGATTTGATTCTAATTAGTATATGGTTCCATAATTATTCCTGAACTTTGATTCTTGTCTTATTTTTTTGCCTGTTTTCAAACTATAAATACCCTGCTCTTTCACTAACACGAGACGAACACATTGGTTAAGAAAAAAGTCACACTCGAAACTTTTCTGCTCCCTCTTGAGTTACTTGCTATTATTCTGAGTTAGTCGGCTGCAAGCCAAGGCTAACTATTGTGCTTTCCTATTCCTCACTTTGTGTTTACCATATCTCTACTGGTATGTTCTGATTTCACTTCAAGTCTCAAAACCAATATTTTTCTTTTACTACCTCAGTTTATCATATTTCTAGTTTGTTTCTATCTATGGTTCTGTTGTTGAACATGCAATTGAAATGTTTACATTGATGCTTCATCTATCATGGTAGTCTAACCTTCTTAGGGCTTTTCAGAACATGTTCTACCCCCTCCCCTAGTAGTCTGTCTCTGCACTTACTTTGAATACTTGTCTACTTGTTATTCAATTTTGATGTACAAACTGATCCATCACTTTAAAAGGTTGGTTCTATGATTATATCTGAAACTCTTACTGTATTGGTACCAATAGCTATCCCCTGATCCCTTAAACCCCTCAAGAACTTCTATGTTCCTGATACTATGTGCTCTATGTGTCCCCAATTCCCATTCCCCCGTATGAAGGACTGTTATTTGAAATTGCTGAACTTGTTTGACTGACCTGTTGTTTGTTTAATTACACCTTATTTTTCGAAGCTGTTTTCCCAACAACTCTCTTGCTTACAAAGTTATTTCAACTAAGTCTCTTTTTTTACACTATTTTTCCTACTAAAACCCTTTCAAACTTTGTCAAGCACTCTCACTCTATTCCTAAGTCCCTAGGTTCTGCCCCCTCCAGTGTGTACCGCCTTGGGATCCTTTTGAGAACCCTCTAAACTCTGGCACACTGGGGCTGGCCCTTCCACACTGCACTTACTCAATTTGGTTACAAAGTCTAGGTGTGAGCACTGCCCAGGATCCTCGAGATCCTTAGGGAACTCTAACGCACCTAGACAATGATAGTGTCTTTGAAACTGGAATTTGAGGCTATTGGAGGTTTGGAGAAATCACTTGGGCCTGCTTCAGGCTCCCTATATTGTAACTTCTTCTTTTCCTTTATCTATGTAATTCATTCACCTGGTTTGTAATAATTTGTAAACGAATATTGGGGTGATTAGTAAAAGGGGTGGGTAGTTACATATTTGTGGGGTAATATGGGTAGAAACTATGCCTATAGGATCTCATTGTTGCTACGTCTGCCCTACTATGTTAGAAACCATGCCTATAGGACTTCATATATTTGCTACGTTTGCCTCATTATGCTAGACATCATGCCTATAGGTTTTACAATCAACTTCACAAATAGATATCATGCTTAAGCACGTAATCAAGTTCAAGTTTCTATTCTAATGGTTGTTTACTTTTATTTCCGCTAGAGATCATGCCTATAAGTTTATAAACAACTAGATATCATAGGGAACAACATCAAAAATTCTGCTTACATACCTAAAATCAGTTTAGTTTAAATAAGTCAATCCAGTTCATGATTAGTTTACTTCGAAATTGGTCTAATTAGTGGTTTGGTTTCCCTGAAATGAATTCTTTCGAGTACTGCTCTAATTTATTATTAGAAAACATGCCTATAGGAGCTCAAGAGTCTATTTTAAATCTGCCCACTGTTTTACTATATGAAACGTAGTTATCATGCTCTTAGGACACCACTATTCAGCGTGTAGGCAAGCTTATAGGGCGTTTTCAAATCCTGCAACTCTGAAACTATTTCTGGTACTTAATGTTGTTCTGATTTAACAGGCTTAAAATCAGTAAGCAAAGTGATAGGGCCATTACTTCTGAGTTTATAAAACAAGCCGCCTATCTTTTATGTTTTGATATTCACTTAGGCTCCATGTCTTAGGATACCGTTTAACAATACGACCCTTATTTGTGTTTGAGTCGTGCTACTTATGTGCGTTGTTTGTGGAGGTAAACTTGAGCCTCTAATTGCTTCTTTTCTGCCTTATGTGCTAAGGTCCTATTTGTTCTTTCCTGTCGCCTTAGTATTTTCTCCTTTAAACCTTAGGGGTCTTTCTAGAACTGTGTATAGGTAGAGGTCCTAAATTTCCTCCAGGACCATTAAGAAGGGACGGGTAACAACACGCAATAGAGATCGTTAACCAACACTCGCTTTAATAACCACTAAGGGGCCGGGAAGTGTAGGTATGGGATATGATGACTACGCGCTAATGTCACGTGTAGCCCCTCATTGAGGAGCGTTTACCGGACATTGTGTGGGGTGATCCTGTAGGCTAACCAACCTAGGACCCTCCTTTCCCAAATCCCTTCTGTTTAAAACCTTGTTTTATATGTATACAACTTCTTCCAAAATCTTTATATATTATCTGAGTCATACAATATCTAACCTGCTCTTACTTGCAATTATGTGTTTGAAAACTATTTGTTTGACTAATTCATGAGTTATGTTTGGTCGGGACCCACCGTTGCGGACCGCGAGGGGTGCCTAACACCTTCCCCTCAAGGTTATTTTGACCCCTTACCCTAAATCTCTGGTAATGCAAACTGGCTAAGAGTTAATCGCTCTAGGTGCCCTAACGCACCATAATCCGTTTGGTGGCGACTCTTTAGATACCCAATTCCAATTCCAAAAAGGAAAGGAGTCGGTTCCCCCATGATATGTCGAAACCTGGAACTTTCTCCGCGAGGTGGAAAAAAGAGGGCGCGACAACATGGCGACTCTGCTGGGGATACCTTTTAGGCTCTTACCGTAATGAACTTATCTTTTTATGAATTAGTCCAAGTATGCTTTATCCCGTACACTTCTCTCTTATTTGAATTTAACTGTCGTCTTCTTTTAAGCATTTACGGTTCTTTATCCCTGAAACTGACTTGTCTCTTTGTTTTCCTTTTCCTGTAACTGTCCTTCAAATATATAAATGCTGTATTTATTTTTCCCTACGTGCAAATACTTGACAACATGCTATTAACTGATGCACAAATCATGCTCCATATCATATTCCACTCATGCGTATCAAATCCTATATAAACGCTTTAATGAGTGGTTGCGCTCTTCCTATTTACTACCCTTAAATTCGGAAAGGCTTATTTGCGGTAAAACCAGTCGATCAGCGGTGCAATCGACGGTTCCGTGCCTTCCCCCTCAAGTTTTCCGCTTGAGGGTACCAGTCTAAAACCCCATAGAAACCTTACTTTGGATAAAATTGTGCATGCATCATGGTCAAACCTTGTCGGATCAATAAGTTGTCCACGTAATGATCCTTTAAGATAAGCCTTATCCAAAAGTGCATCGGGTTTTCCATAATCCCAACGGACACAATCACGTTCTGTGCATTAATTTGGAGAACTAAATGCCGATATATTGATCATAAATGTATAAATAGTCGAGTCTGGTGGGGGTAAGGTCCAACCCTTTTTGTTTTGCAGAAAATAAGGCACGAGGTCCCCAGATTCGGTATGGTTAGCATACCCTCTCTCTTGCTAGACTGGTGGAGAAATCTTCCATCGAGCGACCAAATCAATGAATGGAAAGAGAGGTCCGTCAAGACTAGCGAGAAGCTGGAATATCTGGAATGCAGTCTGATGGAATTGGAAGGAAATGTGAGGAAGAGAGTCACCGACTGCCAGAACGCTGAGGGAAACGAAGGAGGGCATTTGACAAAGGAATTCTTACTGATGAACCTGCGCAAACTGGGGGATTTGATCGACAAGAGCATTCAACCTGAGGAAAGTCCTTCTGGGACCAAATAGGCTAGATTTATTTACTTTTTTTTAAAAAAATGTAATAAGGCCAAGTGCCAGTAGTGACTTATTTTATTATTATCTTAGTGTCATTTTGGGATTCGTCTATTTTTATATTATGAAATGAAGCATTTATTAGCATTTAAAGTTCTCCAAATCTATTTGTCGCTAGGCCTACCTCGGGCACAATGAGGTTCCCAAATTAAGACGCGAATTTACATTTCCACAATATGTGTTTAAATACTGCAAACATTTCAAGATCCTCACTGACTTTTTACCTTTTTGTCTTTTTCCTTCTTCTTATTATTCCCATCCCCTTAGGTTGGTTCACTCATATTGGCCTCATCAGCGTACCACACCAGATCTAGAGGCCCTCCACCTCCTCCTCCTCCTCCAAGGAACACAAAAGGTAGAGGAAAGGAAAATATGGATGATTTAAGCGGAATCCTAAAGGAGAATATTGAGAATGCAAAAACTTAAGATGGCCGTAGTACTCCGGCCCCAAATGATCTAGTCTTGAGACTGCAACAAAAGATACTGGAATTGCAAGGAGAACTTGAGCAGGTTCGCAACTTGGCAAAATTGTTACTCACCCTCAATGTCCCTGATATCTACCAACAAAACACAAAAAACCCAGCACCTCCTCAGAAGACACAAAACCAACAGCCACAAAATCCTACCGCACCAAATCAATATGCAACTCCACCCCAAAACATCAATCCGCTGTCGATACCAACTCCGCCAACATCACCATCAACCAATTCAGTACCCACCAACCACCACTTGCCACACTCCCCAAAACACACCACAACCCATTCCCGATCCAAAAAACTCCACCAATGACCATCATTACACCCAAGTCCCTGGCACCCATCAAAGCAACCCTATATATGTGGAAACTGTACCTCACTCTACCCAACAAATCTCATATACACCGAAATCCTCCGAGAAGGACCTGCTCATTAAAAATATGGCTGAAGAACTTAAGAAGTTAACAAGCTGAGTTCAAGGTGTGAAAGGTGACAGAGGAATATAGAAGGTTTGAATTATGAAGATCTGTGCATACAGCCGAATGTCGAACTGCCAGAGGGGTACAAACCCCCCAAGTTCGAAATGTTGGATGGCACGGGTAATCCCGAGGTTAAGGAACTATTATGACAAGCTTGTCGGGGTTGGGAAAGATGAAAAGATGCGGATGAAGCTCTTTATGAGGAGCCTTACTGGGGATGCTTTGTCTTGGTATATCAGCCAAAATCCCAAGAAATGGTCCAATTGGGTAAGCATGGCGTCAGATTTTATGGACCGATTCAGGTTCAACACAGAAAACGCACTAGATGTTTTCTACATTCAGAATCTTAAGAAGAAACCTACTGAGACTTTTCGTGAATACGCTACTCGTTGGAGGTCGGAAGCGGCCAAGGTCAGGCCCTCTTTGGACGAAGAACAGATGAATAAATTCATTGTCAGGGCACATGATCCACAATATTATGAGAGGTTAGTGGTTATCAAAAAAATCACAAATTCTCGGATTCATCAAACTTGGAGAAAGAATCAAAGAAGGAATCAAGAGCGGGATGGTAACAAACTTCGAGGCACTGCAAGCCACGAATAAGGCACTACAATCAGGTGGCATATCGAAGAAGAGAGACATTGGGGCGGTAATGGTGGCCCAGTGCCCAAAATATCCACTTACCTATCAGACACATCCACCTACATATCAAACACCTCCACCCACATATCAAACACCTCCACCCACGAATCAAACACCTCCACTCACATACCAAGCATCACCGCCTACATATCAACCTTCATCTCCCAGATATTCCCAACTAGCCATTGTCCATCACACCTATAACTCCCAACCATCCCACTTCCAATCACCTCCAACTCGCCAAAACTTTCCAAGACCAAGACCCAACTTCGACCGCAAGCCACCAAGATAATAACCGCCATTGCTGAGCCCATCGACCAACTGTATGAAAGGTTGAAAGCCATAGGTTACGTCACTCATATTCTCGCTGTGGCACTAGAAAATCCATCCCAATGGATCAATCCAAACAAAGCTTGTGCGTACCATTCCGGTATGAAGGGGCACACCACTGCTGAGTGCCGAACATTGAAGGATAAGATCCAAATGCTAATTGACAACAAGGTCATACAAGAAAAGGAAGCCGCACCTAATATCCGCAACAATCCCCTCCCTGATCACAGAGGTGATGGTGTACATGTAATAAAGACAAACGAAGAATGGGACCCTGAGGGGTCGATCAAGCTTATTCGAGAAGGCGATGACTTTAAGGTTGCAGTCACACTTCCTCCTATTGTAGTTCAGACTCAGGCACCAATTGAGGTTGAGGTAACTGCATCAGTTCCATTCGAGGTAGAGGTGGCTCCGCCCGCAGCCACCCCCACTCCATTTGAAGTAGAAGTGGTCACACCTTTCACTGTGACAATATCAACCACACCCCCATTCAACTCAAAAGCAATACCCTGGGATTATGTTGCTGAGGCTCGGCGGAAAGGGAAGGCCAAGGTAGAGTAATTTGACGATGCACAAGGAATGACTAGAACCGGAAGAGTCTATACACCGGAAAACCTTGGAGGTTCAAGTAAGGAGGCCACTACTAGACAGCCTATCATTGAGATCGGACCGGATGACCTATGGAGGAAAGTACAGGCAAAGGAGTACTCTGTTGTTGACCATCTGATCAAAGTCCCCGCTTTGATATCTATCTTGTCACTATTGTAGAATTCAGAGGCACACAAGAATGCCTTAATGAAAGTGTTGAGCGAGGCCTATGTACCCAATAACATCACTGCGGAGAGATGGCCAACATGGTTGGGAAAGTACTAGAAAGTCATAAGATCATCTTCCACGAATATGAGCTACCACCCGAGGGACTGAATCACAATCGAGCATTGCATATTATGATGCAATTTGAAGACAAGTTCATCGCCAGGGTCTTGGTTGATGGAGGTTCGAGCCTAAATATTTGTCCATTGGACACTCTGAAAAGGTTGGACAAAGGTTTCCATGAGATACTGGTGGGAAGCATGAATGTGAAGGCTTTTGACGGATCTCGGAGGGCCACGATTGGGGAAATCAACCTTTGCTTTCAGATGGGGCCAACTTGGTTCGACGTTGAATTTCAGGTGCTTGACATACCGGTCTCATATAATCTTCTATTGGGCCGGCCGTGGATCCATGCTGCTGAAGCCGTGCCCTCCACACTACATCAAGCCGTGATGTTTGAATGGAATCGCCAGGAGGTAATCATTCACGGAGATGGAAGTAACCCCATCTACACTAGTCAAACCATTTCGGCCATCGAACATAGAAGAAGGCTAGGAGGGGAAACCTATTATCACATTGAACGGGTCAATGCCGTCGAGAAGGATAAGTGGTGGAGTAACAAAATAGAAAGCATACTAGCATGGTCTCGATATGAACCCGGCAAAGGGTTGGGAAAGAACCTCCAAGGTATCACCAAACCAATACAACTGAAAAATCATGGTACCACCTTTGGGCTCGGATACCAGTATCCACGGAAAGAGTACAATGATTGGTCGCCTCCATGGCGTGGACCATATTACCCTCTTGAGAAGACAATGCCACGTTTCGAACAAGCTTTTCACTAGGCTGACACAATATGGGGGACTGCAGAAGAAGAAGCACTAGCTGGGTTGAAGAATTCGTTCTTGGAGGATGAGGACATGGACTGCGGTGCCATAATTGAGGAGGAGGAGGAAGAAGGCCTTACTATCCAGACTGGGAAGAAGGGAGCTGTTCTCAGGAAGTGGACCGCCACACCATCCCGAGCCCGCCGAGTCCCTAGGTAGTTTGGCAGAATTTACTTCTATAAGCCATTCTAGGCATTTAAGATTTCCCGTAATTTTGTTTTAAGTTTTACTTGTTTCAAAATGCTCGATTCATCGAGTCGTACTTTGTCTGGACAATTTTTCAAGTTTTAATCAAATGCATTTGCTCTTTATTATTCACTGCTATCTTTACGTTTTTCCTTTCTACAGCATTATTATTACTTTTCCTGATGAACCGGTGACTGTTACATGTAATGAGGCAACACAACATGAGAATAGTGATTCAGAGGAAGAAGATGAGATACCCGAGGAAATTGTCAGGGAGGTTGAAAATTTTGAGAATTAAGTCCAATCTGGACGAGACCGAAGCATTAAATTTGGAAGACGCTGAGACCGTCAAGGAGACCCGTATCAGCATCCACTTATCACCAACAGAGAAGAAAGAGCACATTCGTTTCCTAAAAGAGTATGAGGACATCTTTGCCATGGTCATATGATGACATGACTGGGTCTGAGCACATCCATAGTGGCTCACAAGTTGCCCATTAATCCCATGTGTCCCCCAGTAAAACAGAAACTCAGAAAGTTCAAACCAGACATGAGCCTGAAAATCAAGGAGGAAGTTACCAAGCAGATCAAAGCCAAAGTTCTCAGGGTGGCTGAATATCCAACTTGGTTGGCTAACATTGTGTCAGTTCTGAAGAAGGACGGGAAGGTCAGAATATGTGTTGACTATCGGGATTTGAACATAGCAAGTACCAAGGACGACTTCCCGCTGCCGAATATACACATCCAGATCGATAACTGTGCCAAGCATGACCTCCAATCCTTTGTAGATTGCTTTGCGGGTTATCACCAGATTTGGATGGATGAAAAAGATGCAGAGAAGACAACATTCATCACACCGTGGGGTATGTACTATTACAAGATGATGCCATTCGGTCTGAAGAATGATGGGGCCACTTACATGAGAGCCATGACAACCATCTTCCATGGTATGATACAGAAAGAAATAGAGGTGTATGTGGACGAAAATTAGGGCTTTTAACATAGACGAGTTAAAGATGTAATAAACTCATAGAATCAGTTAAAATAATGCAAGAAATGAAAGTTAAAACACAAAGAATCAGTTAAAACAAGGTTTTTAAAAGAAGTTTCGAAACCCTAATTTTTAGAAGAAGGTAAAAAACACTTAAAACCAACGATTCTTGTAAAGAATCTCAAGGACAGTGTAAAACATTAAAGAAACAAACTCAAATCATCCTAAATCTGTACAGATCTAGGAGGTATAGAAAAGAAGTTAGGGTTTCAAAAGAAACCCATATAGAGATGAAGGAACCTGTCTAGAATCCCAAGGATTAACAAATATAGCATGATTTTGCTTGAAATCACACTGGAGTAGCCAATAACAGAAAAGTGATGAACCCTTAGATGCAAGTCGGCAAGGCCCTAGGCCCTTGAATACCTTAGAGAAGGCAAACATGGCATGAAAGAGGCCATTGAAGGCTTAGGAGACGATGAGAGGTCACCGGAGATGACCGGAGATGGGAGGTCGGCGATTGAAGACTAGGGTTAGGTTGAGAGGGCGGCGATGTGTAGAGAATGATTAGGGTTAGGAGGTCGTTTGGAATAAAAAATGCAATACCCAACGAGGGCTGTTGATCTTTTAGATCAACGGCCAGGATCTGATGGGGCCTTGGGTCGGGTAGGTGTAATTAGGGCCTGGGTCGGGTATTTTAATCCGAAATTGGGCTGGGGTATTGGGTTTAATTGAGGCTAAAATTGAAATGCAATTTGGCTAGATTTTAAATAGCCAATTTATCCCCATATAATTTATAATAAATAATAGATAATTTTTTAAAAAAATAATTTCGTGTACTAAAATGCTTTAAAGTAGATATTTAACATTTTAAAAATATAGAAGATCATTTTATGCATATAAAACGTAATTGTACATTAATAGGGCTAATATTGCAATTATATGCAAATTGGCTTTAAAAATATAAATGCAATTATAAAAAATGCACAAAAAATATCTAATCTATATTTTGGCATAAATATTGGATTTAGATGGTTAAGTTATCACAACAATAATTTGAAGGAAAATTATTGGAAATTTTATAAATAAAAAGGAAGAAATAAATCAATTTAAAACCTTCAAAATTATAGCAAAATTATAAAGACCTTGTGCATGCTTATATATGCATATATATATATATATATATATATATATATATATATGCTATTTTGAAAGTATTTATGCATATTAAAAGTATATAG